>NC_090750.1:20375910-20408410 GCF_036898095.1 Palaemon carinicauda
CTGTGACTTGTTCTAGGATGAAACAGAATGATTTTGCATCTAGAGACCACTCTGTTTCCAGAGGCTTTAATCTTGATAGGGTGTCCGCTGTCACTATGTGAACTTCTGGAAGAGGTCAGGTTTTCCGCTTTCTAAAGAGAAAAGGGCTAGAATGTCTGTTGATACAGTGGACTATCGTCTTGCTGTCGAAAAGTAATTTGATATGTGATTTTTTTTCTTTGGGTTTAGTTTCTTCAGAGTTAGAAACACTGCCATGGCTTCCAAAATGTTAATATGGAACTTCTGAAATATGGTTGACCAATGAACCTGCATCTTTTTGGAAGGGGAATATCCTGTCCAACCCTGTTCTGGGAGGTCCGTGTTGATTGTCATGGATGGAAGAGGACACTGAAGAAGGATGTAACTTGATAAGTTCTTGGCAGTGGGTTATGGCCTGAGCTCTTTGCGCAGTAAAGCAGTGGTTTTGTGGCTAAGATCTCCCCAAGCATTTGATGCCTTTCTTCTCAAGACTCTGTTGGTATCTTTGAGTCTTGCTTTTAGGGTAGGATCTGTCACGGCAGCGGCTGCAGTGATCCTAAGACTCTTTCCTTTTGATGTCTGGTGATTACTTTCAATCAAAGTAGGCACCTGACCGATTTTGTTATTTCCTTTCTTTTGCCTTACCATACAGAAAGGATTTAGGACTTCAGATTCCAGTGAAGCCCTAGCCACTGGAATTCTTGAGCTAGAGATAGCCTGGATTTTTCGAGGTTGATTTGAAAACCAAGAAACTTGGAATTTCATGACTTCTAGGGTTGCTGGAAGACATTCCGATTTCATTGCAGCCCAGACTAAACAGTCGTCTAAGTATAATATCACTTGAAAGCCTTTCTTCCTCAGTTGTTGGACAATGGCCTTGACTAGCTTTGTGAAAATCCTTGGAGCTTTACTGAGCCCAAGGGGCATAGGTCTGAATACGTAGGTCTTTCTTGCAAGTCAGAAACCAAGGTAGGGAGAGAATTGTTGACCTATCGGAAGATGCCAATAGGTGTCTGTAAGATCTAAGGAGACGGACTAGGCCCCCTGTGGAAGCAGAGCCCGTATTTGCAATATAGTTAGCATTTGTAACTTTTCGTTCAGAAGGAATTTGTTTAATGAGGACAAGTCTGAAATAGTTCAAAAAGTGTTTGAATCTCTTTTTGGCATGTAGAATAGATGTCCTCTAAAGTTGATAGGTTTTGTGCAATGGATAACTCCCTTCCGAAGAAGATCCTGTACATAATCCTCCAAGATTCGGGTAGTGGGTTGGGAGAACCTATTTAACTGAGGTGGTTTTTGTCTCCATTTCTAGCTTAGTCCCTTCGAGACTATGCTGTGAGGCCAAGAATCAAACTCCCACTGATCGCTGAAAAGATAAAGTCTTCCACCTACCAGAAGCTCCTCATTGTTGTTTTGAAGTGCCTGGCTCTTCTTTAGATTGACAGCCCTTTAAAAACCTTCCTCTGCAACTAGAATTTTTCCCCTTAGCCTCTCCTGCGCGAAATGTCATAGTGGCCATTTCATAGACAGGGTTGAAGGCTTGAGACTGTGTCACATACTGCTTGGGAACCGTGTACACAGTCTGAGGGATCGCTGCAACTGAGGTTGTAACGGCAGGAAAACTTTTGCTGCTTTGGGGTCTCCTAGGCTTCTTGCCTTCAGGTTGAGGTCTTTCTTCAAGTTTGAATTTCCTATTGGAAGACATACCCCGCTTCTGCATAAGGCTCTTATTCTCCTAAGCTGCTCTGTCCATTACTTCCTTAACCACCTTCTGAAAAAAAAGATCTTTCACCCAAATCTTTGAGGCAATCAACATTTGAGGCTCACGCCTAATAGTGGTTGTGGATAGGACAAGCTCTCTGCAGGCCTTCTGGCTGACAATAAAGCATGTAGATCCTTGTGGAAGACAGCCAAATGAGTCTTTGCCAGTGCCGGGAATAGGTCCAATTTTGAATAGTTCATAATCAGAATTTCCAAATAGGATTGGTGGGACAAAGCAGATAGCCTCTCTTTAGCTTCCTGTTTCGACTACAATAGGAATTCTAGAATTTAAAGCAACCTTTAATTAAGCAGTTTGTCTCCAATGTCCTCACCAAGTTTCCCAACTGTAAAGGTCTGTTGGACATCTTCCTAATGGTCTGAGTCATAAGAAAGGGCTAGAGAGACAGCTCTTCTAGCACTAGCAATTGTCTACCTTTGACAACTGCCTTCTTCACTGTCTCTAAAAATCTGAAGTCTATGGGAGCAATAACGCCGGCCTGTTTCTTGCCAAAGGTCAAAAGTTCAGTGGTGGTAAAGCTGACCATCTTTAGTTCCCTTACCAATAAGATTTGAGCCTTACTGTGGTGCAGGATGATAGTTTCTTTGAGGATTGTATCATTACTTATGGACGCTTCAGAGTTCAGCCTTACATAACAGTAAGGATAACTATCTATAGCAGGGTGAATTTATAAGTAAGAGACACTCTTAGATCCCATTCCTTCTCCAATGTGGAGGTACCCCACACTCAGAGCCATATGCTCTGCATAGTGTCAAGGATTCTTCGACGAGCAATCTGAAAGGCCCGACGCCTGTAGAGCCTTGGACTTAGGTGCCTGCTGGAAAACCTCAATCTTTGCCTCTGAGGATGCTTGATCTCTTTTATGTCTGGCACGGATATTTTCCATGAATGCTTTCATAGATGCCATAAAATCCAAATGACCATGGAATAAAGGTGTATTCAGAGATGGAACAGGTTTAGAGGTGGAGGCAGGGGCAGCAGATACAGGAATGGGGGATTGAGCAAAGAAGTACTAGGTGATATACTTACTTGGTTGACATCCAGGGACTCCTCAGAAGCTTCCGTAGCCAGCAGGATTCTATCTTTCTCTGACGTCAGAGATTAAGTCGATGACATGTTGTCGGTTACAAGGCTTATCACTTGAAGAGCTTCCCAAACTTCATCATCTGCCAGGTTCAGCTGTACTGGCTTGAGATGTACCATTGGTGTCTGATGACCCAAAACAGCATTCACCTTGGCCTTGAGGCATAGGAGGTCCTTATGTCCCATTGAAGGAAGGTAAGAGGCACATTGTTGATAGCTCTTCTGGAAGCCTCTCAACCAATGTTGAATGGTCATCTTACCGCATGCTTTCTCGTCTAAGGACACGTTTGTAGTGTGGAAACCATTACAAATCAGGTCCTTACATACACTAGAGTTAGTATGTTCCCAAATAGCAAAGGAACCTTTGGAGATAAGGCACTCAACATGCTTCCTGCAAGTCTTGCGGCCCTAAGGTAACTTGACCCGACTGGTGCAAGTTACCATAGAACATACTATGTCTTTAGCTACCTGTAAATATAGAAAATTTTCAATGAGTACAAATAGAGGATAGAAAAAGTTTTCATATCTAGTGCTATATAAGAAAAAAAATTTCTAAAAAAAAAGTTTTCAAAACATTATCAAATTTAAAGTATTATACCTACACAAGCTACGGCTAAAGCTACACTACATCGGGAGTTCATTCCAAGTAGGTCCATTAGACAACCCAAGGTGGTAAATTAACATACTATCCTTCCTAAGCCGGCAGCAGCTATACCTGAGGCGGCAACAGACGTGCCCAAAGCAGCAGCTATTTCTAGCAACCATGCTCTGCGAACTAGCCTTACATTACCCTTAAAAATGTCGACACAATGCTGCACTGACACTGGCAAGTCGGCTTAAGAGTGGGTGATCAAATATGGAAAGAGACCAAGAGCAAGGGTAAAGTTACAGATAAATAAAATGTAGTTGATAAATGAATCTGGCAAAAAAACTAAGTAGTTAACATTAAATCATGATAAAGGGGATTTGCCCTTTAAATAATGAGAGCCACGTATTAGGGTCAGGATACCATGAATTTTCAAATTCAAGGGAAATCCTGACAACTAGGAGGTATTCCATCGACCAACTTTAGAGGAGAATGTTCCTCAGATATGGAAGAGGAAGTACAAACAGATGACCAGCCTAAGGCTACACATAAGGTGACAATGGGTGGGGGGGCGGGTGCTCTCATCAAATGAAAAGGGAGAGAGGTACCTCACACTTACATCCAAAGCTAGAACTCAAGCTGACAAGAGTGGAAGTATGGCCAAATGGTAAATACTTCAGCTAGTGGGCTTTCAACCAGGCAAAGGAGTAAAGACTCCACAGCAAGAGGTACGTAGCTGAAGATGAGGAGTTGAATTCAGAGACCAAGCAACTGCCCTGAAAGCAAAGGAGAACCTGCAACGGGTTTTAGTTTCCTTGCCTAGATAATGTTAGGCCACAAAAAATCCATTGTGTACGCTAGTCTAGCATATATAGCGGTTGAGGGATACTCAGGTGCTAGGGAAGGCAGACTAGATAAAGGAATTGTAGTTCCATGGACAATGAAAAATTTATGGCCTTACTAGGAAGGGGAGTGGACAACTAGACCACCCAAATGTGGTCTCTAAGGCAGCAGAGAGAATTAATCCAAGAAAGGGTACATGTCCATCCAGAGTCAGATTAGATAATCCAAAAGCTATCCTGCCCTTCTATATAACAACTGAGGATACCAGAGATTTAAGTGAAACTTGGACTAAAAGGGCACCAGGTTCCACAGCGCGCAGAACAACACTAGCAAGGTAAGGGGGAGGGGAGGAGAAGGAAGAGTGACTTAGAAATTGGTATAGGAGCAGGAGAGGAACGATTAACTGTATTATTAAAACTAATGAATGTCGTTCCAAGCTACCTACAGTAAGTAGGCACAAAGAATGAGTCCTCTGAACTGGCTGCCAGCATACCAAAAAAAGAAGAAAGGAAGCTTAGCAAATGGGTAAGGTGACATGGAAGGAAGGTCAACCTGTCAACATCAAAAGAAGTTCGAGATCCATTTGAGTCAATGAGTGTAGAAGGACATGATAATGATGATGATGAAGATTTAGATGATGATAAAATGGACTAGGATCAATTAAATACCGGTGGCAGCATTTTCCTTTGTTGATACTCAAAGTGATATGTAAATATGCTTCCTTGTCGTCAAAATTTAGATTTCCTATCATCCTATTATTTAAATTATAGAAGTTTAGAGGAAAGTTAAACCATCACCTTGCTGGATTCATCGGTATATACATTATGAGCCAGAGCACTCTACGACATTATACTGGGGAGACTGTGTGTGTTGGGGTGGGGGGAGGCCCACGGAAGTACCAGTGCTATGTTTCTCAGAAATTACCGCTCCCCATCACGGTCCTATGTTAATAATTTCTCTTAGCGGGTATGCTGGATTGATGCTGAGTCTTAAGAAAGATTTTATATTTTTTTCTTAGATATCAAAAGGTCTAAATGGTCTTCTTAGTCTTTTTTTTCACAGTTGTCATTTGCTTCTCTAATTCTTTTAATATGTTTTTGTCGGCACCTTTGTTTTATTAGGTCTGCGTTCTTCCAACTATCAAAATTCCTATAACTTTATATATTTAATATGTAACTGAAATCACCATTTACACTCGCGTAATTTATGGATGGATGATGGGAAAGTAATTAGATTGTATGATTTTAACTTCAGGGAATTGTGGAAAAGCATCAAAAGAAATAACGCCTTTTTTTTAATTAGTTTAAATGAGTTTCTCGTAATAGCGATCGCTAAGATTCAATTTCACTCATATATATTAAGCAAATACTTCCAGTATAATTCTATTAAGGAAGTAATTTTCCCAAAGTTGAATTTATATGGAATGATAATTTTCATGATTAATTCCAATGACATTCATCATCGTAAGCCGTTTATTTTAGAAGAAGAAGAAGAAGAAGAAGAAGAAGAAGAAGAAGAAGAAGAAGAAGAAGAAGAAGAAGAAGAAGAAGAAGAACGTTGAGCCTTAAATAAATAACCCTTCTTTATCTTAGTAATAAAGCCTCCCGATTGGTGACTCATTTTTTTCTATCGTTTCTCCCCTATTCCCCTCAATATATATATATATATATATATATATATATATATATATATATATATATATATATATATGTATATATATATATATATATATATATATATATATATATGTGTGTGTGTGTATATATATATATATATATATATATATATATATATATATATATATATATATATATATTATATATATATATATATATATATATATATATATATATATATATATAAATATATATATATATATATATATATATATATATATATATATATATATATATATATATATATATATTTATATATATATATATATATATATATATATATATATATATATATATATATATAAATATATATATATATATATATATATATATATATATATATATATATACATATATATATATATATATATATATATATATATATATATGAATATATATATATATATATATATATATATATATATATATATATATATATATATATATGTATATGATGAAGTTTTCTGCGCAAACATAATTTACTTTTAATTGATTATTTTTGTCCAACATTCGTCCCATTAAGTTGACGCCTTCTGGTTCAGGATAAGTAACACTTCTACTTCAATGAGAATTTACTTACCTTTATGTGTTTCATCTACTTTTAAGCATCATAAGTTGTAATTCTAATTTCATCCGTCTAACAACCTATAAGTTTTAAATCAATAGTGAGTAATTCAATAACTCTCCTAATGAAAAATCAGAAAGTGTGTAAATGACTAAATGAGAGTTATTCTGTCATAGAATACGCCACTATTCAAAAATTATATCGTAGAGTACTAAGTAATATTAGAAACCTAAAAATTTTACGTCTTGGTTTAGACGGGTCAGTAACATACTAGAAACTTGACAATTTTTTTCAAATCAATTTGTTTTGAGTTCTAGTTCTGCAAAGGACTAGTCAACACTTAGAAAAATATGGCATGCAACTGGTCAGATGAATTTCTAGAACTTTAGAAAGCAATCTTTGTACCTGGAAGAATTTCTTAGATTTTTCATGCAAACGTTCATTATTTCATGGCATTGAGATATTCTACTTTAAAGGCTGCATTAGGCATTAACATTAAGCTCTCTTCTCTTGATATCCGTTTCCAAAGAATGACTGTAGTAAACTACAGCTGACATAAAGGGATTGCTTTCTCTCAAGAATCATGGTTTTGTCCTATGTCTGCTGAGACTGTTAAATCATTCAATTTGAAGTTTACCTTAAGTAAGGAAGCTATAGCTACTATTAAAATTGACACAAACCAATGTAACAGACTATATCAATCTTCTTAATATATTGATGAAAATAAAGACCTTTGTTTCACACACACACACACACACACACACACACACACACACATATATATATATATATATATATATATATATATATATATATATATATATATATATATATATATATATATATATATACATACATACATACGTGTATATATATATATGTGTGTGTGTGTGTGTGTTTGTGTGTGTGTGTGTGTTTGTGTGTGTGTGTGTGTATCGGTATTATTCCATAGAGCATCATTAAAAAAATGACAAAAACTGGCGCCATTGCTTGTAAATCAAGTTAGATAATTAACAAGTTTTTCATAGATATGGAGTAATGTTTAGTTCAACAGCTAAATAAAAGCCAATATTTTCTCTCATTTCATATCATATCTTCCACTACAATCATTATCATCAAAGCACTGGACTCAAACTTGCTAATGTCGCTAAATGAAACTGAGCTCTGGGTACAATGAGCTTCCCCTAATCATGAATGCAATGATCACTGAAGAAGCAACTGCTTTATTTCATTACGAGTCTAACAATGCCTTACAATGACTGTTGTAGAAGAGGGTATAGATGTGAAGTCCTTTCCAGAGGGACATTTCACACCCGACTACTAGTATCATGCTTACTTGTTTTGGGGATAGAGAAGGCAGATGTTGAACCTGGGTTAGACGCCAGTAAATCAGAGAGGGGTCTTAGTTTCAATAGATTAATTTGCCAAGAGAAGGAAACTAAATAGATATGGAGGTATACCTCCAATGATTCTAATTCTGTTAAATAGATATGGAAGAGGCTATGTTAAAATGATGACAAAGTAATATAAAAATTTAATTATTTTTGAATTACTTGCGTTATTCATGAAAAAGCAATGTTCAATTAATTATTTTTCATTGCACCATAATACATAAAAACTACATGTAAGCAGTTATTATATACATAGACGAGTCATGGATATGATATTAGTAAAACTATATCAGCAATTTATTTATTAATGAAAAGTAGGAGATATCTTAAAATTTGTTTGTTGTTGATGCATACACACACAAAATAGAAGTTACAAAACATATTGGAAAAAAAAACAGCGTGAATACTATTGTATAAACAATCCAAAGTAATTACAAGAGTTCTTTTACTAATGTCTTCTTGGGTATGATTATGTCTTAGAAATTCAATCGAAGTCTTTTAAAACGGGCTTTTAATCAAAATATATTTGAGAAATCTATAATTTTGTCTACAGTGTATGGGTTCATACCTCTTTGGTGTGCTAAATAAAGAAATGGTTGATTAAACCTCGATACCTCGATGTTATATGGAGACATAAGAAACCAACATGTAATTTCAGTAGATACCCTTTCAAATCGTTATATTTTGGATCTTGAGTCTTCAGAATTAATCATAATCATGTTTCACTGGTCGATAAATAAGAAAATTTAAGAAAAAAAATATATTGTCACAGAAAATATTTGCTAGATATATTCGAATAAAACTTATAAATAGTAATCACGTATGCGTGAAACTCAATTCAACTAATTAAACATTTTTTATATTTCCTTTTGAAAATTTCTAATTTTTATGCAGTTAATAGCATAAGGGCTAATGGTTCTCTTTTCATTTCTTTCATCAACTAGGAGAAAATAAATGATGCTTTAGGATACATATTAAAGATACAAATTTTATTCATTTCAATATTTGGTGGAATAGAGTGATACAAGCCTGAGGGGTTCTATAAAAAATTAAATAGATAAAGTAAGTTGTTCAAAAAAGTGACTGCATCCGAGAAGTCAACTACTTTCTATCTAGTCTAGCGGATAAGATAACTGTAACAAATTTTCATTTCCGGAAACATCAGCAAAACTGGTACACATACTCTTTTGGGGATTTCTCTCTTGAAATAAAACCCAGTAACTATCTAAGCTCTAAGGATTGAAGATGACAGCCCTTTTTTCCAAGATGGATGCCATTGAATGATCTTAGTAATAAATCATACATTTACCCTTCGAAGAATCTGAATTTGGAATTATTTACATAATCATTAGCTTCCATTACCATAATATCAGTCGCAGAATGAAAATTAGGGTAAAAAATACCCTTATTAATGACATCATCAGTCCAGTATATTATTGGATGTGCATGTAAAAATTAGGCCCATTCTTGTATGCAAAATAGTGTCTTGCTGTTCTGATGAGTATACTACAATGCTTGTAAACCTCGCATCTGCAGTGCACAGTGCAGGGCTAATTATACCATAGCAGTAACATATGAATAGACGGTAGCATTTTGACTTGCATCAACACAAGATAAGCTTCTGGCAACCCTCACCGATGGGTGGGTGCTCTGTCCAAACAAGGAGCCTAGATATTCTGAAACAGTCTTCACTTCCCCTCCCGTAACTTCAGGTATTCAAGCTCTTCTCCTTTGTCTTAGTTTGGTACTAAAAAGTAGAGATACTGGTTCCATGGAAAGAAGTGGTTTCTGTCGTTCCTGTGGGACTGTGCTCTATGTTTTCCTTGAATGGTGTGGTGAACAGCTGTATTCAGTATTATTGTTGACAGATCCCCCGACCGTCCATGTACTCGCTGACTTTCGTATCTCCCAGTTTTGCAGATGTTTTAGCATCCTGTTGTTTGAAATCCTGATGCCATGGTCGTTAAGCTATTCCGGCAATGGTCTTTTTTTTTTTTTTTTTTTTTTTGTATGGCCCCAAGCATACGGGAATGGAGTTTCTCTGTGTTTGGAGTCCTATTAAATTCTGGTCCTTTTTTAAACCTTCCATCAGAGTAGCAATGAAGCAACTAAGCAATTGTTAGATCTGTCTTCGACATATGAAACTATTGTGGAGATTTGATCTCCATTCATTTTTTAATCATAGCCCCAAAATGAAGAATATTGGGTAGAATAGCAGGCTATATGCATCCCTCGTGGGAGGTCTTCTCAAAACTGGTGTTGTGATCCTTCATATGGTCACTAGATATTAGTTGCTTTGCCAAGGGTACTGCTTTGATGTATTAGTCAGTCACTTCTGACAGGACAAGGTCCACAACTTTCAGAAAAGCCAGAATTTCGAACTGAGGTATTTCTGATTGCTGTGTCTCATTAAGTCTTGCCTTATTGCCTTATTTGCCTTATTTTATGTCTGGGTTCCCGCAGGTCCCTCAGTGTGAGGCACCTCGTATATCCACTAGAGAGTTGCTAATGTATCTTCTGGTGTATTTTGCATCTTCCAGTCTTGGATGGTCTAAGATGCATCTCAAGTATTTATCGAGCTTATTCATAAACACATCTACGCTCACTCCTGATATGTTTCTTAGATGAGCTGGCAGCACATTAAATGGTCGTTGCATTATCGTTGCTGGTGCGTAGTGTATTAATGTCCTGTGCGCCTTCCTTAGTTTTCCTGGTATATTTTTTGGCACTATTAATTTACCTCAGCTTGCTCTTTCTGATATTTTTAGCTCCATGATGCTTTCAGTAATTCCTTCTATTTGCTTCTAAGCTTGTATTACCATGTAGCATTCTCTTCTCCTCTCTAGACTGTATAGTTTAAACAATTGCAGTCTTTCCCAGTAGCCAAGGTCCTTAACTTCTTCTACTCCAGCTGTATGGGACCTTTGTACACTCTCTATTTGTGCATTATCCTTTTGGTAGTGTGGGTACCATATCACATTGCAGTTCTCGAGTGTACTACGTACATAAGTTTAGTAAAGCATAATCATGTGTTCAGCTTTTCTTGTTTTAAAGTGTCTGAATAACATTCCAGTTTTTTTTTATTTACATTTAGCAAACAGTGTTGCTATTTGGTCGTTTCATAACATATTCCTATTTAACATTACACCAAGGTCTTTAATTGCTTCCTTGTTTGTGATTGTCTCGTTATTAGGTCCCTTGTATGCATATACCATTCCTTCTCTGTTTCCATAATTCATTGATTCAAATTTATCGGAGTTAAATACCATCCTATTTATCTCCTCTCATTCATATATTTGGTTTAGATCTCTTTGTAGTGAGTTCCTATCTTCATCAAAAGTAATTTCTCTACTCATTCTTGTGTCATCGGCGAAACTTCTCACTACAGAGTTTTCAACATCACAGTCTATGTCTGAGATCATAATAACAAACAGCAGTGCAGCTAATACCATACCTTGTGGCACGCCAGATATTACCTGAGCTTCATCCAATTTTTCATCATTTGCAACCACTATCTGTTTTTTGTTTTGCAGGAATTCTTTTACCCATTTTCCTATCTTTCCCACAATATTATGCATTCTCATTTTTTCCCCAATATATTATGGTCTACCTTGTCAAAGGCTTCTGCAAAATCTAGATAAATCACATATGTGTCCTTTTCATTTATCATATTTTTGTATATGTTTTCATAGTGTGCTATCATCAAACAAATAAAAGATCAAGATGGTGTAGTACTTAGAAAGGAGGAAGACATTTAAAGAGATGGAAAGAATATTTTGAACAGCTGTTAACTGAAGAAAATGATAGATTATTAAGAGAGGATGGACTGGAGAATTTTGGCATGGTAATAAGTTTCTCTAGGCAAGAGGTAATAAATGCACTGAGGAAGATGAGGAATGGGAAGGCAACTGGACCAGACATGATTCCTGTGGAGGCATGGAAAGCCTTAGGAGATGAAGGAGTGGATATACTGTACGATCTCATGATAAAGATTTTTGAGCATGAAAAGATACCAAATGAGTGGCGTGGGAGTATATTGATCCCAATCTTTAAAAAGAAAGGTGATGTCCAAGAGTGTGGGAATTACAGAGGTATTAAATTGATGTCCCTCACTTTGAAGATACTGGAAAGGATGATAGATGCCAGACTAAGAGAAGAAGTAGAAATAGGTAAAGAGCAGATGGGATCCATGAAAGGTAGGGGAACAACAGATGGTATATTTTTTCTGAGGCAACTAATGGAAAAATTCCGGGAAAAGCAAAGAGACCTGCATGTAGTATTCATTGACCTTGAAAAGGCTTATGACCGAGTCCCAAGACAAGAGGTATGGAGGAGTCTGAGGGAGAGGAGGGTGCCAGAGAAGTACGTTCGACTGACACTAGAGATGTACCATGGCGTATTTACTAGAGTTAGGAGTAGTGCTGGGGAGACAGAGGGTTTTGAGGTGAGAGTAGGATTGAACTAAGGGTCAGCTCTGAGCCCATTTATCTTTAACATAGCGATGGACGTTTTGATAGAAGAGGTAAGGGAGGAATTACCATGGAACATATTTTATGCAGATGATATTGTTCTGTGCGCAAAGAGCAGGGAAGATCTGGAAATGAAATTGGAAAGGTGGAGGCAAGTACTGGAGGACAGAGGAATGAAAATAAGTTGATCTAAGACAAAATATATGTGTACCACCAGTGAGGGGGATGATAGAGAGAGTATTCATCTTAGGGGAGAACAGATAAAGAGAGTTGATAAATTTGATTATTTGGGATCCTTTGTTAACGCTGGAGGAGGTATAGAAGATGAAGTTAAACATCGGGTACAGGCAGGCTGGAACAACTGGAGAGCAGCTTCAGGAGTTCTTTGTGACAAAAGAATACCACTGAGGTTAAAAGGAAAATTTCATAGGACAGTGGTGAGAACAGCAATGCTGTATGGAACGGAAACAGCAAGCATGAGATAGACAGAGGAGAAGAAGATGGATGTAGCGGAAATGAGAATGCTTAGGTGGATGTCTGGGGTGACAAGAGAGGATCGGATAAGAAATGACTACATAAGGGGCTCGACAAAGGTGGTGGAAATATTAAAGAAAGTGCAGGAAGGGAGGCTGAGATGGTATGGACACCTGATAAGGAGAAATTAGGACCACGTTGGGAGACATACTATGGAGATGGAGGTTCAGGGAAGAAGAAGAAGAGGGAGACCAAGAAAGAGATGGAGGGACCGTGTGAGAGGAGACTTACTGGAGAAGGGGATTGATGAGTCAGAAGCGCAGAATAGAAAAAGATGGGAACAGCTCCTTCGCAACGGCGACCCCATATAAAAAATAGGAACCAGCTGGGAAGAAGAAGCTATCAGTTATGTTTGTGTACTTTTCCGGACACAAAACCGTGTTGACCTATATTAAACAAATTATTTCTAACCAAATGATTCATTATTTCCTTTTTTATTACCCTCTCATACACTTTCATAATATGTGATGTTAGACTAACAGGTCTATAATTGTTTGCCTCTAGTCTTGATCCACTTTTGAAGACAGGGGTTATATAAGCTAATTTATGTTTAACATATATCTCGCTCATATCTACACTTTGTCTTAGCAGTATTGCAAGTGGCTTCGCGATAGTGTTTGCAGTTTTTTTTTATCAAAATCGCTGGAACTCCATCTGGTCCGGCTGCTGATCCATTTTTAATTTTGTTTTTAGCCTTGACAATATCTGCTTCATTAATATCTATATCCGTTAGATATTCAACATTCTCTTCTCTCATGTTTGTTTCATTATTCTCATTCGCAATTCTTGGCGTGAACTCACTCTTATATTTTTCTGCTAATATGTTGCATAATTCCTTTTTTTCATTCGTTAGCCGTCCTTCAATTCTTAGTGGGCCTATTTCTAATCTCTCATTATTCATCTTTTTTGCATGGGAGTAAAGTACTTTGTTTTTTTTTCTTGTCTATATTTTGAAGTGTCCTTCCTTCTAAGTCCGTTTTTTTATTTTATTTTTTTTTTGACTGTATAATCTTTTGTTCGACATTTTCTATCTTACATTTTATTTCCATTATTTTCCACACATTTTTTTCTTTTGCAAGATTTTTCTTCCACTTTCTAATTTTCTGAAATAAGATCCTTCTGTCTCTTGGTATGCATGTCTTTTGTTTATTGTTTTTTTTCGGTACATATTTTTCAACAATTTTCTCCAGTATTTTGTACAGTATGTCCGTATTTACCTGTATATTATCACTTACAAATATATTTCTCCCTTCTTATTCAGTTCTTCATTTATTTTTGGCCATTTCATATTCTTGCTATAAAAATTATATTTTCCATATCCTTCCCAACGTTTTGTGCTTTGATTAATTCTGCGATCACTTGCTTTGGAATGAAATATTAATTCTATGACATTGTAGTGTGAAATTCCCGTGTTATACTCTATTATGTCTTTAACATAATTCACATTTTCCTTTCTTGTTGGAATGTTGTTTATTTGTTGCATATTATGTTCTAATATCTTGAAGCTTTTCAAATTGCCTCTTATCTTCTACGCTACTATTACTCCCTTTTTTTATATGTATTCATACAACCACTTTCTTCTATCAGTTCTTTTCAATCCACGAAAGGAAAGTTAAAATCTCCGGATAGGGGTATATTCCAGTCTTTATCGTTTCTACATATATCATCTATTTTTTCTATTATTATGTCAAACTCCTTAGTATTTGGGGGTCTGTAAACTACAATATTCACTAGTTTTTCAAATTCAAATTCTACCGCAATCAATTCACATTCTGTGTTGCTGTATTTTTCACAGACTTTTCCTTGATTTATGTCTCTTCCATATATTGTGGTTCCCCATTGATTCCTCGTGACTAAACTCTGTGCATTCATCACTATTATAGTTTGTGTTTCATCCCCATTATTTAGTATCGGTAATAATATGGATTCGCTCATGCTTCCTTCCTGTTCTGATATGATGTTCTTTTCTTCATTTCCCGGAATTCTGCCATTAAAAAATCCAACTTTTCTATTATATTTGCTCTTTCGCCTTCACATTTATTTTTGTGTGTATACCTGCAATTATCCCCATATCTGCACCAACCCCTGGCATTATAGATGCATTCTTTGTAGTTGGGCTCTAAATGTGCATATTTGGGTTGAAAGGCCTCATATCTTGGGGCCTTTGGTGCATAGCGCAGTATATACGCGGCTTGCTTTTTTGTTTCTTTTTTTTGGAGGAGTTAACAGCAGGTTCATCAACACCCATCTGTTTCTGTTATTGGCATATACACAGGTGAGCTATTTCTGCAAGTTAAAAGACTATAATTACAGTCACCAGATTTGGTGGTCTCCTCTATATATGTCGCAAGTCTTGAGAATGTTTTTGGATGGCCATCCTCTGATGGTGCACGTTCCTGCTCCAGACTCTTGGTGGCTCTTAGGACCGTCCTCTCTTTATTTTACAGGTCTGTCAAGCATGCAAAATGACATTCAAGTTCCTGTTTAATAGCATTTCCAAGGCTGACTCTTGCAAAACTTTTTCCATCATTTAAATTTTAGGCACATTCATTAAGTCTGTTATTGAAGCTTATTTTTATTTTATTTTCATTTTTGTGAGTCTAGATGGTGGAGTTACTTTGTCATATATGAACGTGTTTTGCCTTCAAGGACGGTTTTGCACAGCTTGGTTTGGCATTCTACTAGCTGAGTACACTCTGTTCGTTTTTTAGTTCTCTTCGGTTATTTCTTAGAGTTTCATCAATGTCACCACCATCATCAAGAATGGATCGATTCAGAACAATATGTACCTTCATAATTACGCGAAAGAGGGGAATATTAGTCACAGTTGTAGGATAGCAATAATATATTTGTGGTTGTTGTTATTGTAGACACTTGACATTGTCGCTCTTCGTTTGCTGACAAAGACAACACTTGCTCCAGTCAGTCTGGAATTTAATCGTTCCTGGATTTGTAATTGGAATATAGGTGAATAATATTCAAGGTATCCCAGTATGACAATTATCTATATTCAGTAAATCTAATTTTGAGTAATAAAATATTAAATTCTTGTCTCCTTTTAATTTTTATTCACTACTCCCGATTATGAACTCATGGAATTGATTTCATGAAAAGAGAAATCTGTTAAAACATTGAAGAATTGAATAGCAAATCTAAGGGCCAACAATTAATCATACTTGAAATATGATAGTATATAGGTTGAGGACAGTGGGTCCACAGCATTCAGATCTTTCTATTGATGTTGTTTCTTCAACTATATACAACTTTAAAAATATAGGCATGATTCTGGGTATTAAATTAATTTTGGGAAACTCAACCGGGCTGTTTCTTTTTCAATTGTAAAACAAAGGAAAATGGTTATTGAGAAAATATTTCAAAATTATCGATTAACAATCTATTTCGAAGATATTTTACAAATGGTTTCATTCTACCTTGTTTCAAGTATTATTCTCTTGTCTGGGCTTCAGCTGCTGACTCTCTTCTTAATTTGTTAAGTAAAAATTGCGGTCAATTATATTGCTTGTTCATGCTCATGATATTAATCTTCGGCGTCATTAAGTTAATTTTCCATGCATGTTGCACAAGTATCTTGATAATTCTGACCATCTTTTGCATTCAGATCTTTCCAGTCTGTACAATTGAAATGTTGCTTGTAATTTATTGATGGGTATATAGTTAATTTTGAGCTATAGCTCCTTCATCATAAGGTACAGCATCAAAATTTTTATTCCAGTGGTGACCAGATTGGGAATGATCTTAGTATTCTCGCAGTTGAATCTGTGGAACTTCAGAAGTTCAAACTTACAGCATATGTTTTTATGTATAACAGGTTGACTCAAATCTCATTTCATAGTTTATATAATTATGACAAATCAACGAGTGTATTAACGTTGTTATAAATCTTACAATAATCATATCTCTTGTATTCATTACTTACATATACATGGAGTTTAATTGCATGTATCTTATTTCCTTTCCTCATAGGGCTACAATCACTGTTGGACCCCAATGGTTTGTAGCTTTTTTTTTCTTGAACAAAGTTGTAGCTATGCTTTAAAGAATAATAATTATTATTTTCCAAATCACTTTAACACCTTATCGCCCGTAGGTAAATGTCCGTATTCTAAATATGTTGGAAACAGTGGCTAAAATTGTTTTAAAGAGACTGTGAGCTAAACAAGGACTCTTGAGTTCAATGTGGAAATTTCAAGAAATCTTGGGAAATTTTAGGGGGATTTCAACTCATTATATGGGAAATTACCAAGAAACATGCTTTCCCTTTCACAAATATCTCAAAATTGAGATCTTTATAATTAAACATTAACAGCTTCTTTTGTTCTTTTATTCCTAAGAGCTAGTGAGATTTTTTTCCGATATGTATTTTTTTTTTTATGATAACTTCATATCTTTCATTTTTTCATGATAAAAATACTTTCAACCTCAAAAGTATCGGATGGTTTCTTCCAGCATCATAGTTCTCTACATACTCATTCTTTTTCATTAATATAGCCTAATAATTATTTTCCGTTGTTGCCTCCGCTACTCCACACTCAGAGAGCAATCTTTGTAACGTGGTGTATTTTGTTTTTGTGGGACGGATTCCAAACACAAGAAGATGTATATAGTAAACAGGACTCAATTTAGCATTTGCAGTTCACTACTAGTTCACGACGAACTTGGAATTATTAAGTAAACCAAACGGGTGATGTTAAAGCTGCTGTATTAGTGTTATTCCCATGCATCTATTCTCCGTCCGGATATAATGTTCGTTGTTATTCTGGTAAAAATATTTCTGTGCTGAATTTTAAATAAGATAAGAGAGAAAGTAATTTACAGATACTATATTAAGAATAATGTTAGAAAAGATATAATTCCGATACGAGAACATTTAATGTTGACAATCTAACTGTCCCTGTTAACTGTGGGAGAGTTTGTAGGCCTATCTACTTAGTCATCAATTTTATATTGTGATCTTCCCTTGTAATAGCTTAAGTGGATACGGGTCTTGGGAGTTGTTTTAATGTATATAGGGTCGGTCTCTATGATCTTTGATGCTATGGGCTGCAAGATTGCAAGAGCCCATGTCTGGCCAAAAGGGCCAGGCAATCTTCAACAACAACAACAGATCTTTGATGAACTGAAAATGTGATTCTATATTGGAAATACTTTTATGATTTTGTGAGTTTTCCTCTACTTTGCATAAGCGGAAGTAATTTTGGAAATATTCTCTCTCTCTCTCTCTCTCTCTCTCTCTCTCTCTCTCTCTCTCTCTCTCTCTCTCTCTCTCTCTCAGAGAGAGAGAGAGAGAGAGAGAGAGAGAGAGAGAGAGAGAGAGAGAGAGAGAGAGAGAGGGAGAGAGAGAGAGAGAATGTTTGATTCTATTTTATATTTTCCTAGTGAAAACTGCGTTGGAGGTAAAAGCCTTTTTTGTAATATATTTTCTCCGAAGCCGCATACCACTATCCGTCCATATCAATATATTGCAATTTTTTTGATCGGTGAGTAAATTGTCGTTGATATATAATTTGACAATAAACACACACAAAATTTATATATCATTTCCCAGAATTCCTCAGCACTGCTGACATCTCCGAAATACCATGGACTTTTCATTTCAGAGTAATAAATATTTATAGTCAATGACTAATAGGTATCACCCTTATGACCGACAGAATGAAGGTCCATTTTCCCTATTCTTTTCATTGATAAACACTAAATGCGACTCCTTGTGGCCTTATATACTTCACCCTTATTAAGAGAAGCACAAGGCTCAATTCCTGGTTTCCCTTTTGTCTCCTTTGCTTCCAGTGGTCCTTGAATGGATAACAGGTAACCATATTACCAAGTATCACGGTACTAATTAATTCTAAGGTTTTGAAAAAAAAAAAAATTGTTTTCTTGGTGTCTTTATATTTCTTATATTCCTTTTCAAGTTCTGCAAAATATTTTGATTCTAGATGGTGATAAATTCGTCTCTTATATAATAAATCATAATAGTTTTTTTATGTGTGCATATGAACAAGCATTTGGTCCGCATTTTAATAATAAGGTTCTCTCCATATACTAGATTTTGCTTTAAATACCCAGAAATGCCTAGCGTTTAAATACAATTACTACATATAATAAGAAAAGTACTTTTTCATAGTTTATATGTGACTGATATATTTAACGATGTTACTAATCAATCATATTACATTTTATCATTTTCTGATTCCTTTTCCAAGTGACCTTTTCCTGGGTATTTATAAGATAGGCGTAAATGATATTGTTTTTTGGTGTACCAGAATAAATCGTTAGCTTCTACCTGTAATTTCACATTATCACCATAATAGAACCTGAAATATCAACAATAATGTATTTAATGAATTCTATTGTATGACACTAATGTTATACTGGAGGGAACTGTAAGAATGACTTAGCGGAGGACAACAAACCTTTGTTGACCATTAAACATAATATACACTATGAATAGCAAATTTGTTTTCATTATCGGAGTGGAATATCAGTTGGTATTATCTATCTTCTTATATACATTTTGAAGCACAGATATTCCTTGTAATAAAATTTGCCATGGATATAGAAATGATGGAGACAATGATGAGAACAACAAAAATCATCCAGGAGGAATGGTAGTGTCCGGCGTGGATGCAGTGGTGCTCTCTGTGCATGCGGGATCAATCATCTGGTTGTTGGTTTTGATCTAGGTGCTTTCAACTCCCAATTATTAATACACACACACACACACGTATATATCTATCTATCTATCTATCTATCTATCTATATATATATATATATATATATATATATATATATATATATATATATATATATATATATATATATATCTATAAATAAATATATAAATATATATATATATATATATATATATATATATATATATATATATATATATATATACATATATATATATATATATATATATATATATATATATATATATATATATATATATATATATATATATATATATATATTCGTGTGCGTTTGTGTATGAATAGTTAATTTAGCTAAAGATGTTACAGTGCTTAACAAATTAAAGTCCAGGGACTATAGATTAGTGAAAAGCAAAATTTCTAATAATCTAGGGAAAGAAAGAGAGAGAAAAAAATAAGAAAGGACATAAACATTCGTGTATCAAGAGAAAAGATTTTTGAGTTTGATTTAGCAATAATGAAAAGTAAGTAATTGAAGAAGAAATTAACAGCAATTTAATAATACTCTTATTTTAATGTGTATGAGTGATAGGTGGAAAAGTTCTAAAACAAGATAAAAAAAGATTATCAAAAAACTTCAAAAACCTGAAAAAAAGAAAAGATTGGAAATGAGAGTAAAATCCAATAGAATTAAGTTAGAATTAGCAGAATTAACCAAAACTAATAAGGAAAATAAAAAACCCAATTCATTCGTAAGCACAATCAGACCAAAATTTTTAAAACTCTAAAGAATAGAAGAGACACTGAATTGACTTAAAGAAGACTTGGATATTAGTATTAAAAGATGATAACATAAGTATTATAAACAAAATAGATGAAGTGATGATAATTGCATTTCAATATAATGTATATACAATGGTGATATAAGAAATATCTTTGCCAGGAGAAATAATGAAACATATGAGCCGGTAAAAAAAGGGTAAATAAAGAAAACTTTCATAGTTTCGAAAAGAGGTGAAGTAGCAAAAGAATAAGGCTTACAAATTGATTTAATATTATATTGAGGAGATTTCATATTGGTAAGACTTGCTGATTTTTACACGAGCTTGAAAAACTTTATTAGTATACTAATTCATAAAAAAGGGCAAAGAAACATGAAAAATTACCCCCTTTAAGTGTACTCTCCATACTATATAAAATATTTATAAAATTCATACTAGCCTTAATAGAAAGATAGCTAGACTTTAATCAACAAATAGAGAAGGCTGGCTTTAGAAGTAGATATTCAATAACTGACCATATCCATGTAATTAACCAGCCAATGGAAAAATATACAGTATGACGAACCACTATGTATGACATTTAATGGTGATGACGAAGCGTTTGACTGTTTCTAAACTTCAAAGCTTTTGATAAACAAAGTGAGATTTTGAAAAATAAATTGCAGTTTTCTCTCTCTGAAAAAAAGAGAATTTAATCAGATGATCCGATCAGTATTAGGTTATGCATCAAAAACTTAAGGTCTTACAAAAGCCATAGGATTTAAGCTATTTACAATAGAAAATTGTTGTTGTTGTTGGAGATTGCCTGGCCCTTTTGGCCAGACACTGGCTTTTGCAATCTTGCAGCCCGTAGGTGTTTTGGTAGGATAAATTGGGATAGGTAGTTGGGTGGAGGATATTCTGCAACATTTATTTCAGGATATGGGATAGGTTTTAGGTTGTGATGGGTTGTTTTGAGAAAGGAGTAATTGACTGTGGGAAGGGGATGCCTTTACATGAGCTCACTGGCTCCAGTCTTAGTTGGAGAAAAAGAATTATAGTAGTAAGTCCCGATAAGTAGGAGAGCTCGGGATGGAGTATAAAAGTTTTAGTTGAAGATGTTGATATAGGTAAAGCTAAAAAACTTCATAGTGGTTTAAGCTTAAGTTTAGAGATAGAGGGATAAGTGTGAGATTTCAGCTGGGTGGTAGAGAGCTGAAAGGAGGGAATTGTAGCAGTTTTAGTAGTAGAGATAGGATGGAATAAAAAATTCCTGTACCTGTGAATATTAAAAAGAAAAAGTAAAAATGAAGGTTACTTATGATTTTATTTATTGAGACTTTCGAAGGTGGTTGGGAGTGATGCCTGAATAGAAAAGCTATGGAAAGTATACTGATGGTGCTAGCGCAAAGAGATAAATAAGAGACCATTTGGATACGCAAGCAAACTAAAGTAGAGGATATTCTAGCAACATGTAAGAATTAATACAGTTCTCCTAGTTTATTTTTTTTTCATATGCTTGAATGTAGTCATATTATATTTCAAAGATCGTTTGTATAAAATAGGATGCGAATACTATGCTCTATCATTCAATAATATCTTGTTCCTCTAAAAAACGGTTCTGTCAATAATACGTTTTCGTTATATTCCTCATATCTTTGATCATCAAATATCTCAATTCTCACAGAAAATTTCTCTTTTCTTTGCCAAAACCAAAACGGAGATTCCTTCAATCTTTTCTGACGATAAAATTTGATATATATATATATATATATATATATATATATATATATATATATATATATATATATATATATATATATATATATGTATATATATATATATATATATATATATATATATATATATATATATACATATATATATATATATATATATATATATATATATATATATATATATATATATATATATATGTATATATATATATATATATATATATATATATATATATATATATATATATATATATATATATATATATATATATATACATATATATATATATATATATATATATATATATATATATATATATATATATATATATATATATATATGTATATATATATATATATATATATATATATATATATATATGTATATATATATATATATATATATATATATATATATATATATATATATATATATATATATACAGAGAGAGAGAGAGAGAGAGAGAGAGAGAGAGAGAGAGAGAGAGAGAGAGAGAGAGAGAGAGAGAGAGAGAGAGAGAGAGAGAAGGAAGTTAATTCTATTTTTCATAAGAAAAAGAAATGCAAATCCTGGTACAAACCTGATATGATACACATTGTTCTCATTTCAAGGGGCCGAGAAGCTAAGCTAGTTTAGCCAGAGGGAAGCAGGATTGAGGGGGTTCGAGTTTCCCATTCCTAAACACAACAGCCATAAGGGTTGCCTTTTCCTTTGGGCGGTGAATGGAAGCTCATCTGGTTTAAATTTTGGGATAACTTTACATAAGCCGTAAGTGTAAAAGAGGAATGATTTATTTTTTACTTTCATTTTTATGATATATAGGATTATTTTTTGTTGGTTGGTTGGGTGGGCTGGGGGGGGGGGCGGAATTGGTGCGTTAAGGAGGGCGGGCACTTCGTTATATATTCCATTTACCATAGTGCAATTATATATTTGTCAATAAAAAGCTCTCTCTCTCTCTCTCTCTCTCTCTCTCTCTCTCTCTCTCTCTCTCTCTCTCTCTCTCTCTCTCTCTCTCTCTCTCTCAGAAAATGATTTAAAGTATTTTAGGATTGATTTTTTAAAGTGTTTGAAATTTGCCAGAAAACTAAACACTAAAATGGAAAATCTGTAAACAGATACAAGGAAGAGTCCTTTATTTTGTCGTTGCTTGGGATGAAGATGCCCTTCGACTTTTGTTTTGGTAATTCTATTTCCATCTCTCCTTCCTAAACTTTTGGATAAGAGGAAAGAGACTTAAGGTTCGAATGTTTCAAACTAAAATCTTCTTCGGTTCTTTCTTGCTACAGATTTTAAGTTATCTTCTTCTTTGTATTATTATTATTATTATTATTATTATTATTATTATTATTATTATTATTATTATTATTATTATTATTATTATTATTATTATTATTATCATCGTCTTTGAAATCGTAATTATTATTCATACTTTATTTCTCTTTTAAGTTTTACCAACAGCAGAATACGAATAATTTATTACATAAATAACCAGGTAGCTCTACCTAAACACCCTGAAGAGTCATCTGAAATTGATTTCTGATTAATCACTGAATGATTCCTTAATAACATTTCCTTGTTTCAAAGTCCACGAGTGGATTTTATTTTACAGCTAACTGAGTTCTTTGACTAAACCTTCTAAAAACTGATATGTTTGAAGAAAACGTAAGATACTGAAAGTAATTAAGCTCATCATTACGCAGATTGATATGATACCATTTGTGTATGGAAGCGTGGAGAACTTTACTATTTATTTCAGTAAATATTTTAGTTACTGTTCCATTTTAATCAAGGGGAGACTTCTTTCTTCCACTAGATAACCTTGTAACACCTACGAATCTACTTCCTCCCATATCTATCGTTTTTTTATGGAAAACATTAAGTCCCTCTTGATTACAGGAATTCTGTTCCTGTTTATGCGTGTCCAGTTTTGGATAACTTTTGACATAATTTTATCTTTTGCTAGTAAGATTTGGAATTTCCTCCTTGTTATGTTCATGTTCTCCCTGCTTTATAGAACCGCTCGCCCCTCGAGAAGGAAAAGGTGTAATACTCCTCGTTCTACCCTTTTCATCTTTTTTCCTTTCTATTTTTTTTTTTTTGACGGGTCGTGGTGGAAATGAAACAAACTTTCGCTTTATCGGGAAATTTGACCATAGGAAAGGGATGATGAACTGTTACGCTCTCTCATTTTCAAAAATTTAAATCTTAAACCTGAAATCATTTCAGATCCAATTCGAAAAATAAACTTTGCTACGATTAAGTAACTGGTGCCAAATATTTTAAAGTTTAATTGGGATGATAAATTTCTAATGTAAAGTGTTTATACCATTTGAGTTTACAAGTGACATATTTTAATGCCGGATCAACTACTATGAATTGTTCTGCAAAATTATTTAACAACTAGTAAACAAACGTACACGAGAGCACAAGGAAAGAGGTACGTGTATATTTTTAGGATTTAATTTCTATTTGTCATGTCTCCTTATTAGTTAGTCTCTTCATTAATGTTGTGTGACTTTTGTCAGCTAAACAGAAAGAATTTTTAGTTACAAATATAAGGTTCCATCCCTATTTTTAGTGTTAAATAGATCATAAATTTCAGAACCAGTATCTTCCCAAGTTAATTTGGTGAAGGTTTTAAGTTCTCATGAAAAAATATTTCATAAAAAAATTAAGATTACATATTGGCTGACCTTTTGGTATAAATACAGGGGGTGTGTTGAACAGCCGGGGTAGGAAATGATAAATAAAGTATGGCCTTTACATATACATGAATTGCAAAGCACACAATAATGGAAAAGCGTAAACACACATTTTCATATATATATATATATATATATATATATATATATATATATATATATATATATATATATATATATATATATATATATAAATATATATATATATATATATATATATATATATATATATATATATATATATATATATATATACATATAAATATAAATATATATATATGTATATATATATATATATATATATATATATATATATATATATAAACATATAAATATATATATATATATATATATATATATATATATATATATATATATATATATATATATATATATATATATATATATATATATATATATATATATATATAAACATATAAATATATATATATATAAATATATATATATATATATATATATATATATATATATATATATATATATATATATATATATATATATATACATATAAATATATATATATATATATATATATATATATATATATATATATATATATATATATATATATATAAATATATATATATATATATATATATATATATATATATATATATATATATATATATATATATATATATATATATACATATATATATATATATATATATATATATATATATATATATATATATATATATATATATATATTCAAATAAGCCATATATATTTTTTATATATTAATGTCTGGATTCTCTTAACGACTTCGGGATCAGAGCCCCAGGCGAAATCACACAAAGACAAGAGCTTGGCTCCGGCCGGGAATCGAACCCTGGTCGGCAAGCTTATATAGACAGTGACTAACCCATTCGGCCACGAAGAAAGATAAAAGTCAATGACAATTCTACTGTACTTATACCTGTCGAATTCAGGTATTTTGTACTTAGAATTGAAATCAACCCATCTTCACCATCGTAGCTAATTGGTAGTTTGTTACTAGGCATTCAATTAATGATAAATTTTGCACATTTTTACGTGTTTTTTTCATATTCAAATAAGCCATATATATTTTTTGATATATTAATGTCTGGGTTCTCTTAACGACCTCGGGATCAGAGCCCCAGGCGAAATCACACAAAGACAAGAGCTTGGCTCCGGCCGGCAATCGAACCCTGGTCGGCAAGCTTATATAGACAGTGACTAACCCATTCGGCCACGGCCAAGCTCTTGTCTTTGTGTGATTTCGCCTTGGGCTCTGATCCCGAGGTCGTTAAGAGAATCCAGACATTAATATATCAAAAAATATATATGGCTTTTTTGAATATGAAAAAAAACATGTAAAAATGTGCAAAATTTATCATTAATTGAATGCCTAGTAACAAACTACCAATTAGCTACGATGGTGAAGATGGGTTGATTTCAATTCTAAGTACAAATTACCTGAATTCGACAGGTATAAGTACAGTAGAATTGTCATTGATTTTTATCTTTCTTCGTGGCCGAATGGGTTAGTCACTGTCTATATAAGCTTGCCGACCAGGGTTCGATTCCCGGCCGGAGCCAAGCTCTTGTCTTTGTGTGATTTCACCTGGGGCTCTGATCCCGAGGTTGTTAAGAGAATCCAGACATTAATATATCAAAAAATATATATGGCTTATTTGAATATGAAAAAAACACGTAAAAATGTGCAAAATTTATCATTAACTGAATGCCTAGTAACAAACTACCAATTAGCTACGATGGTGAAGATGGGTTGATTTCAATTCTAAGTACAAAATACCTGAATTCGACAGGTATAAGTACAGTAGAATTGTCATTGGCTTTTATCTTTCTTCGTAGCCGAATGGGTTAGTCACTGTCTATATAAGCTTGCCGACCAGGGTTCGATTCCCGGCCGGAGCCAAGCTCTTGTCTTTATGTGATTTCGCCTGGGGCTCTGATCCCGATGTCGTTAAGAGAATCCAGACATTAATATATCAAAAAATATATATGGCTTATTTGAATATGGAAAAAAGGTAAAAATTTGCAAAATTCATCATATATACATATATATATATATATATATATATATATATATATATATATATATATATATATATATATATATATATATATATATATATATATATATATATATATATATATATATACATATAAATATATATATATAAATATATATATATATATATATATATATATATATATATATATATATATATATATATATATATATATATATATATATATATATATATATATATATATATATATATATATATATATATATATATATATATATATATATATATATATATATATATATATATATATATATATATCTATATATATTCAAATAAGCCATATATATTTTTTGATATATTAATGTCTGGATTCTCTTAACGACCTCGGGATCAGAGCCCCAGGCGAAATCACACAAAGACAAGAGCTTGGCTCCGGCCGGGAATCGAACCCTGGTCGGCAAGCTTATAAAGACAGTGACTAACCCATTCGGCCACGAAGAAAGATAAAAGTCAATGACAATTCTACTGTACTTATACCTGTCGAATTCAGGTATTTTGTACTTAGAATTGAAATCAACCCATCTTCACCATCGTAGCTAATTGGTAGTTTGTTACTAGGCATTCAATTAATGATAAATTTTGCACATTTTTACGTGTTTTTTTCATATTCAAATAAGCCATATATATTTTTTGATATATTAATGTCTGGGTTCTCTTAACGACCTCGGGATCAGAGCCCCAGGCGAAATCACACCAGCCTGTAGCGCCTAAAAAACGGCTGTGTTGTGCTACAGACCCGTGAGCCCATGACACTTCTAATTAATCAATCATTAGAAAGTACCAGTGATCACCCTCACCTTTTAACCTTACAGATCCCATATACTATACCCAAAACATTATAGTCTTCTGTAAACAAACCATGATTAATAAATCTTAAATATACATTTGCTTCTACTCACTACGTGCCCACTTCAACAGCACACACACCATAATTAGAACGATACAGATACTACCTTTAATAACTGCATAGCCCTCTGTCAATCAACTAATATTCAACGCTGCGAGAGAGAAAATCGGCAACAATGTTATCTTTTCCTGCGATGTGGGAAAATTCTAAATTCCACTCTTGCAGCATGAGACTCGACCTCATCAATCTTTGATTTTTATTCTTGTATCTGCTGATGAAGGTCAGGGGATTATGATCCGTCAAGACCTTAATAGGTGTATCTGAGGAGGAAAGATAAACCTGAAAATGGTTAATAGCAAATACTAAAGCAAGAGTCTCTTTCTCCACAGTGGAATACCTACGTTGGGCAGAGGACAATTTTTTTGAAAAGAATGCGACAGGATGAGAAACTCCCTGCTCATCATTCTGCAACAACACCGCTCCTACACCAACGTGACTTGCATCCGTGGCAAGAGAGAAAGGAAGGTCAAAATCAGGAGCTCTTAAGACAGGGAAATTAATTAATACTCTTTTTAAATTATCAAAAGCCCTTTGTGTTTCATCAGTCCAGAAAAAAGCTACCTTCTTTCTTAAGAGATTAGTCAAAGGATCAGCGATGTCAGAAAAATTTCTAAAAAACCTTCGGTAGTACCCACCCAACCCAAGGAATCTTCTGACATCCCTCCTGCTCTTAGGGATTAACATTTTTTCAATACATTCGATATTTGCTTGCTTAGGAGCAACTTTACCATTACCAACTTCATGACCCAAATATACGACCCTCGCCTTTGCGGATTCACTTTTCTTTAAATTAATTACTAAACCTGCTTTCTTCAAAACCTCAAACAGTGCCCTAATACGTTTTAAATGAGTTTCCCAATCATTACTATAAATAACAATATCATCAATATAAACTACACACCCCTCTAAACCATAGACTAAAGTATTCATTAACCTCTGAAAGGTGGCAGCCGCGTTCTTCATACCAAACGGCATCACTTTACATTGAAACAGTCCCTGGGGTGTTACGAAAGCGGACAGGGCCCTTGCCCGCTTCGAAAGAGGAAACTGCCAATAACCTTTCAGCAAATCGAATTTACTAATGTACTTGGCCTTACCCATACGATCAATACAATCCTCAATTCGTGGTAATGGGTAACAATCAGACTTAGACACTTCATTCAATTTATGGTAATCAAAACATAACCTGAAATTACCGTCGGGTTTCTTTACCAATACAACAGGTGATGACCAAGGGCTTTGACTAGGTTCAATTAGGTCATGTTTTAGCATATAATCAACTTCCCTCGCTACAACCTCATTTTTAAAGGGATTCAACCTGTATGGCGCTCGTTTCACAGGAGTGGCACTACCTACGTCCACGTCATGTTCAAGGACATTAGTCCTTCCCGGTACATCCGAAAATAATTCCTTATAATTATATACCAATATCTTTAAAGACTTTTGTTCTTCATTACTTAACTTAAATGAGAAACCATACCAGAAAAATGTTTCAAAGAATTCTTATTATCTGAACGCCATTCACTTCCATTAAAACAATTATCATCAATACTTTCACCCTCTGAAAAAGAAAAAAGTTTATCGTTCTCGGAAACTACAGCATTCCCTATGGTTGCCACGGGAATGACTTTCTCCCGTTCCATATAAGCCTTCAACATATTTATCTGACAAAGCTGAAAAGGTTTCCTTCTCTCGGGAGTCTCTACTAAATAATTAACTTCACTAATTTTTTTCAGAATTTTCCAAGGACCTGAAAAAGATGCTTTCAATGGATTTCCAGGAATGGGTAACAAAACCAAAACTTTGTCGCCTACCGCAAAGTCACGTGCTTTAGACCTTCTGTCAAAAAAGAACTTCATTCTTTTTTGGCTACACAATAAATTTTCACCTGCAAATTTCCAAGCCTTTGTTAACTTATCACCTAGATTAGACATATAATCTAATAAATTGATCTCAGGGACGTCTCCCTCCCAGGACTCTCGAACAACATCAAGAGGACCTCGAACACAATGGCCAAACACAAGGCTGAAAGGCGAAAAACCTAAAGACTGACTTGGGACAGAACGAAAAGCGAACAACAAATAAGGTAATTCCTTATCCCATTCAGAACTATTAATCAAACAATATTTCTTTACCATCGATTTCAGGGTTTGATGAAATCTCTCCAGAGCTCCCTGACTTTCTGTATGATATGGAGAAGAGGTCACATGTTTTATATTTAACTCTGCCATTTTATCTCTGAAATACCTGCTAACAAAATTAGAACCACAATCCGATTGAATAATTTTAGGCATTCCAAACCTGGTAAAAAAGTCAATTATTACATCTACAATTTTAACACTTTTTATCGTACGTAGTGGTATTGCCTCGGGATATCAAGACATCCTATCCATGATAGTCAAAATATATTCATTTCCACTACGAGTCCTTGGTAATGGTCCAACAATATCAATAATGACCTCCGTGAAAGGTTCGGAAACCACTGGAATAGAACATAGAGGCGCTTTTGGAATAAGCTGATTAGGTTTACCGACCTTCTGACAAACACCACAGCTATTGACAAACTTCTTTACGTCCGCCTTCAACTTCGGCCAATAATAATTCATTAACAACTTGCTAGAAGTCTTATGAATGCCAAAATGTCCGGCCAAACCACTTTCATGCGCCAATGATATCAACTCATTCCTGTAAACAAATGGAACCATTATCTGTTTCAAAATTTCATAATCAAAGTTATCAGCCTCCATAGGCCTAGTCAACCTATATAAAATATTATTAATTTTTTTAAATTTGGGACCGGTTATATCAGTCACCTCACCTGACTCAATAGGGAGATCCCGAAAATCCTTTTTTCTGAGCTTTGATTAGCTCTTCAATAGTCCAATTCAGTTTGTCCTTCAAAATCCCAAGATCTACAACTACGCTATCACTACGTTCTAAACTACTTAAATCTAGATCAATTGTTGACTCTGCAGCGTCAACAACTTTAGCACTAGAACAAGTAACTGCTGCTACTTCACTATCAGGGTTTATCAGTATGGGATAAGTATTATTCTTCAGAGCAACATCATTCCCTATCCCAACATCAAAATTTTTAACCGGAAATTTATCAACGATGGCCAATTTCAAATTCCCTGCAAAGGAAGGGCAGATTAAATTAAAATTTTCCAGGGCATACGATTTTACCGTATCAGGAAAACCAGCCAATAACCCAAATTCCCCACTTTTTGGTACAAAATTGCAAGGTAATGCCTCCCTTAATATCAAAGACTGAGCTGCACCGGTATCACGCAAAATACGCACACGTCTTTTCTCGGACGAATTGGCGAAAGAGACACTACCGAAGGACAAATATCTGTCAAAACAGCCAGGTAGTCATTGATCAGCGGATGTTGTTGGGGTAGGTTCTCTCTCTCTCTCTTCCACACCCATCACTGGCCTAACATTAGCATTTTGTGAGTTTCTAAACGCATAACACATGCTCTTTACGTGCCCCTTCTTATTGGAAAAGAAGCACGTTAATGTTTTCAATTTCTCGGGATTATATATCTTAGGTCTATTATTCCTGTTAGGGAAAAAATTAATATTAGTATTGGCATTGCCCTGATCATTACCTCTATAATTATTTCTAGTAAACATCCCTGCATTATTATTATTATTAATATTGTTAGAATTATTATTATTGTTATAATTATTATTCCTACCTACTTTACCCCATCCAGACTTCACCATTTTTGTTACTCCCCCTAACTCACTCTTATGAGACAAATAATACTCATCACTAGCGATGGCTGCCTCCTGGATGGTCTCTAGTTTTAACTCTTCGAGGTGAACCTTCAGTTTATCCGGAACACACCTCTTGAACTCCTCCACCAACATTAACTCCTTCAATTTCTCAAAATTTACCACTTCCTTTGACTTGAACCAATCACTAGCATATTGTTCCTTCGATCTTGCGAATGCAATAAAAGTTTGCTCCCTACTTTTTTCTAAGTTCCTGAAGCGTTGCCTATAGGCTTCAGGGACTAACTCATAGGCCTTCAAGACGATAGCCTTCACACACTCATAATCTGATGACAGATCCTCCTCCAGAGTTACATACACCCTCTGAGCTCTTCCAATCAATTTACTTTGTATAAGAGTGGTCCAATACTCTTGGGGCCACTCCAACCTTGCTGCAATCCTCTCAAATGATACAAAAAACTCTGCAATATTGTCTTCCTCAAATTTAGGCACAAATTTGAGAGCCTGCGCTAAATTAATAGTAGGCGTTACTGACCTATTTGGGGAAGGGGGAGAGGAAGAAGAGGAACCTGAGTTTTTCATGGCAATCTCATGCTGCCTCTCCTTTTCTCTTTCCTCCGCCTTAAACTTTTCTATTTCAAACTCCATCTGCCTCAGAGCAATTTGCCTATCCAAAATTTCTACAGACAACAGTGCTTTATCAGGTTTCACTTGTTCCCACCAGCCTTTACAGTTTTAACACATTCATAAATTTGCAATAGCAATACACCCTTTCTTATTGACACATCATATTCCAATTCAAAATGTTCTGCTACAATTTCCAAATCTTCCCTATTCAACTCTGCAAGCCTTTCTTGCCACCCCTCTCCACTAAGGAGGTCTAGTACATTAACCATGATGACCACTATTATTCACACAATAC
>NC_090750.1:20413410-20418410 GCF_036898095.1 Palaemon carinicauda
TATACTATACTAGTATTCTTCAGTATAACATATACAGTAAGAAGAAAACTATGGTAAGGGTTTTGGTACAGCACTGTGTCTTCTAACACTATTGTTTTTCCTGCACATCCCTTTGCTGTTGCCCTACAGATAGGAAGCTGAGTTCTTCCCTGTCTATTATCCAGGATTTTAAAATCATTGCTTAGGTGTGAGCTCCACCTGTTTCCTCTGGAAACCTTGCATTGGTTACTCTAGAAGAGATAAACCATTTTGATTTTATTATCTGGAAGGCTGCAACAATGGGTTGTGAGGGAAACACAAGTGTGTGTCTTTCCTTTCTGAATTGTTATGCTATACTATGCATATCCAGTGATACATAGTTCACTTGATACTCATGGAAATTTCTTCTCTTTACAGAAGGACACTCCAAAGTGGGGAAGTGCTTTCTGCAATGTCAGCAGCAAGAACCTCTGCGGACATGAGTTTTGTAGGAGACACGCAGCATACGCTGTCTCCAAGGATGATCTCCGGTATTGGGACCCTCAGGTATGTACTGTGTGCACTAACCTGATTACTGAGACATTTAAATAGCTAGGAAGAAGCTTCGTACCTGGGTAAGGGGCTTCCAAAAGAACACTTCTGGCCCTTATCTTCCAAAGTGAGAAGATGAGGGTGTATCCTTTTCCCTAAGGCATCAGCTGATGCAGTGATTCCCCAGCCTCAAGAGGAGATCCCCTAAGTTCAGATCCAGGTGGATGCTGAAGTCGCGGTCGCGATGCAAGACATCCAGCTAGATGACAGGATGTCTGATGTGGACGGGTGTCAGGAGGAAGACCTCCTGGCAGAAGCGCAGGATGAAGTTCCAGCCCCTCTACATCGGCCGGTCTCCCAGTAGAGCTGGGACAGGCCCTCTCTTCTATTGTTGGAATGATCCAACAAATGCAGAAGGAGAATCAGGAGAAGGCGGCTGCAATGGAACTGCGAATGCAGTGCCTTGCAGAATCACATGGGCCCCAGAAAAAGCTCAATGTGAAAGACCTTCCCTTGTGCTCAGATGCTAACCCATGGAGGTATGCTGAGCACATGCCGATGACGACTGGAAAGATCGTCATCTCGGATAAGCTGGGCTCAGTTCCCCTGGAGGAGGTGGAATTCTGGCCCAGCAAGGCATCATATCCGGACTGTTATGTCCGGCTGAGGAAGGAACCAGCTTCAAAGGAGGAGACAGAGCCGAAGGAGGTCATAGTGATGGACCATGCTAAGGCTCAAGCTCTACTTTCATCCTCGATGAAAGAGAGGGGCTTCTCTAACTCAAAGGTAGCCGCATTGAATAGGAAGCTCCCTTCCTTTGTGTCCTCGCCTACTAGAGCCTTCCCCTTTTTACAGAAAGGGTTTTTGGCTGTACTAAAAGCAATCGAGGCCGGCAAGTCTTGCCCCTCCCTAGAGGAGTGTAAACCCTTGTCGCTGGCCCTGCCTATGGACCACAAAGACTGGAAGGACGTCCATCTTACGTTCTGAGTGGGAAAGTTGGAGGCTGATATTGCCGGACATCAGTTCGGCAAGGACCTCCCTAAGCTGTCTGACTTTCTTTTGCGAAGTGAGTTTGATACAAAAGAAAGACTGACTGCCTCAATGTCTCTTCAGACTACTCTCAAGACGATGGCAAGTGACCCCAAGGTCCATGAAATGTTCATGGTAATGGCCAAGCCTCATCTGGCCACAGTGACGAAGGACCTTTATGGCTTCGTCAAGGCAAGGAGAGCTTGTAGGGAGTTCGTGTTTACCTCGGCTACGGTGAGGCACGAGCCAAAGAAACTAATCTCCTCCAACATTTGGGGAAAAGACCTTTTCCCTACCGACTTGGTCAAAGAAGTTGTTGATAAGGCCGCCTTGGAGAATAGAAACCTTCTCCAGAAGTGGGGCCTGGCTATCAAAAGAAAGTCTTCCCCGGATGAGGGTCCTCAACCAAAGAGGAAGACTATGAGGACTAGGCTACCGTCTCGGCCAGCCAAGCCTCTTAGACAGCAACAGCAACTGCAATTGCCATTGCCCCCAGTGCCCCAGATCGTGGCACAAACCCCGACCACCTTTCAGTGGGTACCCCAGGCCGTGTCGACACAGTCCACGGCATTCACCCCAGCGTTCGAAGGGCAGTCTACTTCCTTTCGAGCAAAGCCTAGAGGAGCAGCCAGAGGCTCGTCTAGACGCCCCTCAAGGGGAAGGGGATTCAGGGGTGGTCGTGGTCAGGAAGGCAAGACCTCAGGACGGCAGTCCAAGTGAGGTGATACCGGTAGGAGGGAGACTTCTGAAATTTCGGGATCGGTGGACCTTCGATCCCTGGGCCCACAGCCTACTCAAGAATGGACTGGGCGGGAGCTGGTACAGCACTCCACCCCCGTGCCTTCGGTTTTTCCAACACTCCACCCCCGTTATGGAGGAGTACGTACAAGAACTGTTGGAGAAAAAAGGTGATCCGAAGGGTGAAGCCCATCAATTTCTAAGAGAGGCTGTTTTGTGTTCCCAAGAAAGACTCGGAAAAGCTCAGAGTCATTCTGGACTTGTCGCCACTCAACAAGTTCATAGTGAATTCAAAATGCTAACACTGCAACACATAAGGACCTTACTGCCCAAGAGGGCATATTCCGTCTCTATAGACTTGTCAGACGCCTATTGGCACATTCCAATTAGCCATCGACTCTCCCCCTACCTAGGGTTCAGGCTACAACGAAGACTATACGCCTTCGGAGCCATGCCATTCGGGCTAAACATAGCCCCAAGGATTTTTACGAAGCTTGCGAGCGTAGCTCTCAAACAATTACGCCTAAAGGGAATTCAGGTAGTAGCCTACCTGGACGACTGGTTGGTGTGGGCAGCATCCGAGACAGAATGCTTGCAAGCTTCCAGTCAAGTGATCCAGTTCCTAGAGTACCTAGGCTTCAAGATCAACAGAAAAAGTCTCGACTTTCTCCATCTCAAAAGTTCCAGTGGCTGGGAATCCACTGGGACCTTTTGTCACACTGTTTCTCCACCCCGGCGAAGAAAAGGAAGGAGATAGCGGGTTCTGTCAAGAGACTTCAAGATTCCGAAAGGATATCAAGACACGAGCATGAGAGAGTACTGCGCTCTCTCCAGTTTGCTTCGGTGACAGACCCAGTGCTAAGAGCACAGCTAAAGGATGCAATCGGAGTTTGGAGAAGTTATGCATCAAACGCGTGAAGAGATCTGAGAAGACCAGCCGCTTCGGCTAAGTACTCTTCTCAGGCCTTGGTCCCAAGCCAGACATCTAAAGAAGTCGGTTCTTCTTCAGCCACCTCCCCCGTCGGTGACGATTCACTCAGACGCCTCGAAGGAGGGATGGGGAGGTCACTCTCATCGGAAAAAAGTCCAGGGGACTTGGTCCAGGCTATTCAAGACCTTTCACATAAAACTTTCTAGAAGCTAGGGCAGTGGTCCTTACCTTAAAGAAAGTCTCCCCGCGTCACTCGATCCACATAAGGTGGTGATAGACAGCGAGGTAGTTGTGAGATACTTGAATCGACAAGGATCGAGGTCACCACCTCTCAACCAGGTGATGTTGGCCGTCTTCCGATTGGCGGAAAAGAAGAAGTGGTACCTGTCGGCAGTTCACCTTCAAGGAGTCCGCAATGTGACAGCGGACGCTCTATCCAGGTTCACACCGATAGAGTCGGAATGGTCCTTAGACGCAGGATCATTCTCCTTCATTCTGAATCAGTCCCAGAACTGCAGATAGACCTCTTTGCGACGAAAGACAACAAGAAGTTGCCCCTGTACGTGCCCCGTACGAGGACCCCTTAGCGGAAGCAGTGGACGCGATGTCCCTCAACTGGAACAGATGGTCCAAGATTTATCTGTTCCCTCCTCACAACCTTCTGTTGAGGGTCCTCAACAAACTGAGATCCTTCATAGGGTAGCGGCAATAGTGGCCCACAAGTGGCCGAACAGCGTGTGGTTCCTCCTGGCATTGGAACTGTAGCTGAAGTTTGTACCACTACCAGATCCAGTTCTGACCCAGCGAGTCCAGAAGTCAACTGTCTGCGCTTCATTACAGAAAACCCGGACCCTGCAGCTCATGATTTTCTCTCCCTAGCGGTGAGAAAGCGTTTCGGGATTTCGAAAGCCAGTATAGACTTCCTTGAGGAATATAAGTGCAAATCTACTAGAAGGCAATATGAGTCATCTTGGAGAAAATGGGTGGCCTTTTGTCAAGGCGAAGAATCCGCAGGAGATCTTGACAGACTTCTGCTTATCTTTCTTCTCCACCTCCATGGTCAAGAGTTGGCAGCGAACACGATTTCAGCGTGTAAGTCTGCTTTGACAAGACCCATTCTATATGCCTTCCAGGTCGACCTAGGTAACGAGATCTTTAATAAAGTCCCGAAAGCCTGTGCTAGGCTCAGACCTTCAGCACCTCCAAAGCCCATTTCATGGTCTTTAGACAAGTTCTTCATTTCGCTTCTCTGTTGAGCAATGAAGAGTGTGCGTTAAAGGATTTGACACAAAAAGTTATTTTCCTATTTTGCACTCGCGTCCGGGGCCAGGGTTAGTGAGATTGTAGCCTCTCGAGAGAGGCAGGTCGTGTTCAGTTCCTGGATGGGGGAGAACTGAACCTGTTTCCGGATCCTACGTTTCTCGCCAAGAATGAGTTACCCACCAACAGGTGGGGCCCCTGGAGAATCTGCCCTCTGAAAGAAGATGCATCTCTATGTCCAGTAGAATGCCTAAAGGTCTATCTTCATAGAACTTCAGACTTCAAGGGTGGTCAACTATTCAGGGGAGAAACATCAGGCTCAAATTTATCTCTGAATCGACTCAGAGCGAAAATCACATATTTTATTCGCAGAGCGGATCCTGACAATACACCCGCAGGTCACGATCCGAGGAAAGTTGCCTCATTCTTAAATTTCTTTAATTGTATGGATTTTGAACATCTCCGTTCATACACTGGCTGGAAGTCTTCCAGAGTGTTCTTTCGCCACTATGCGAAGCAAGTAGAGGAACTA
>NC_090750.1:20433410-20458410 GCF_036898095.1 Palaemon carinicauda
AGGTGTAGTCCTCTGGTTCTTTTGCTGCCGGCTGGCATCGGTCTTGTACCTTTGCCGGCCGGCTTATGTCAGCCCTTGTCTGCCGGTCACCAAGAGTGTGGCCGGCAGCTGGGTACTACCTTGTGTAGTTGCTGGCCGGCAGCCATTGCCGGCCAACACTGGCTGTTACCGGCCGGCAGTTGCTGCCGACCGGCACAGGCATTTGAACCAGAGTGCTGCCGCCCTATAGCTGTTAAGTAGTATACTTTAAAGCTAGTTGTGGTGTGTGCCGGCCGGCAAAGGCAGGCCGGCACACATCCCCCTATACTGTACTAGTATTCTTCTGTATAGCATATACAGTAAGAAGAAAACTATAGTAAGGGTTTTGGTACAGCACTGTATCTTCTAACACTATTGTGTTTTCTTGCACATCCCTTTGCTGTTGCCCTCAGATAGGAAGCTGAGTTCTTCCCTGTCTATTATCCAGGATTTTAAAATCATTGCTTAGGTGTGAGCTCCACCTGTTTCCTCTGGAAACCTTGCATTGGTTACTCTAGAAGAGATAAACCATTTTGATTTTATTATCTGGAAGGCTGCAACAATGGGTTGTGAGGGAAACACAAGTGTGTGTCTTTCCTTTATGAATTGTTATGCTATACTATGCATATCCAGTGATACATAGTTCACTTGATACTCATGGAAATTTCTTCTCTTTACAGGAGGACCCTCCGAAGTGCGGAAATGTTTTCTGCAACGTCCGCAGCAAGAACCTCTGCTGACATAAGTGTTGTAGGAGACACGCAGCATGCGCTGTCTCCAAGGATGATCTCCAGTATTGGGACCCTCAGGTATGTACTGTATGCACTAACCTGATTACTGAGGCTTTTGATTCCCCTAGAACGGCGGAATCAAGGGATATAGCAAGGGAAAAGCTTCGTACTTGGGTAAGGGGCTTCAAGAAGAACACCTCTGGCCCTTATCTTCCAAGTGAGAAGATGAGGGCGTATCTTTTTCCCCAGGCATCAGCTGATGCAGTGATTCCCCAGCCTCAAGAAGAGATCCCTCAAGATCAAGTCCAGGTGGACGTGGAAGTCGCAGTCGCGATGCAAGACATCCAGTTAGATGACAGGATGTCTGACCTGGACGAACGTTTGGAACAAGACCTCCTGGCAGAAGGTTAGGATGAAGTTCAAACCCCGGATGTCGTAGAGGATGAGGTCGACGAGGTGTCGGCTACTCCGGTTCAGATTTCGGAGCCTATCCCCTCAACATCGGCTGGTCTCCCAGTAGAACTGGGACAGGCCCTCTCTTCGATTGTTGGAATGATCCAACAAATGCAGAAGGAGAATCAGGAGAAGGCGGCTGCTATGGAACTGCGTATGCAGTCCCTGGCAGAATCACATGGGCCCCGGAAAAGGCTCAATATGAAAGACCTTCCCGTATGCTCAGATGCTAACCCATGGAGGTATGCTGAGCACATGCCGATGACGACTGGAAAGATCGTCATCTCGGATAAGCTGGGTTCAGTTCCCCTAGAGGAGGTGGAATTCTGGCCCAGCAAGGCATCATATCTGGACTGCTATGTCCGGCTGAGAAAAGAACCAGCTTCAAGGGAGGAGACAGAGCCGAAGGAGGTCATAATTATGGACCACGCTAAGGCTCAAGCCCTACTTTCATCCTCGATGAAAGAGAAGGGCTTCTCTAACTCGAAGGTAGCTGCATTGAGCAAGAAGCTCCCTTCTGTTGTGTCCTCTCCTGCTAGAGCCTTCCCCTTTTTACAGAAAGGGTTTGCGGCTGTCCTAAAGGCAGTCGAGGCCGGCAAGCCTTGCCCCTCCCTGGAGGAGTGTAAACCCTTGTCGCTGGCCCTGCCTATGGACCACAAAGACTGGAAGGATGTCCATCTGACATTCTCAGTGGGAAAGTTGGAGGCTGATATTGCCGGACGGCAATTCGGCGAGGACCTGCCCAAGCTGTCCGACTCTCTTTTACGAAGAGAGTTCGAGACAAAAGGTCCATGAAATGTTCATGGTAGTGGCTAAGTCTCACCTAGCCACAGTGACGAAGGACCTTTATGGCTTCGTCAAGGCAAGGAGAGCTTGCAGGGAGTTCGTGTTCACCGGGGCTTCTGTGAGACACGAGTCAAGGAAGTTAATCTCCTCCAACATTTGGGGAAAAGACCTTTTCCCTACCGATGTGGTCAAAGAGGTTGTTGATAAGGCCGCCGTGGAGAATAGAAACCTTCTCCAGAAGTGGGGCCTGGCTATCAAAAGAAAATCTTCCCCGGATGAGGGTCCTCAACCAAAGAGGAAGAATATGAGGACTAGGCTACCGTCTCGGCCAGCCAAGCCTTTTAGACAGCAACAGCAACTGCAATTGCCATTGCCTCCAGTGCCCCAGAGGGTGGCACAAACCCCGACTACTTTTCAGTCGGTACCCCAGGCTGTGCCAGGTCAGTCAACCACATTCACCCCAACGTTCGAAGGACAGTCTTCTTCCTTTCGTGCAAAACCTAGAGGAGCAACCAGAGGCTCGTCTAGGCGCCCCTCAAGGGGAAGGGGATTCAGAGGTGGTCGTGGTCAGGGAGACAAGACCTCAGGACGGCAGTCCAAGTGAAACGATACCGGTAGGAGGGAGACTGATGAAATTTTGGGATCGCTGGACCTTCGATCCCTGGGCCCAAAGCCTACTCAAGAATGGACTGGGCTGGAGCTGGTACAGCACTCCACCCCCGTGCCTTCGGTTTTTCCAACACTCCACCCCCGTTTTGGAGGAGTACATTCAAGAACTGTTGGAGAAAAAGGTGATCCGAAAGGTGAAGTCCATCAAATTCCAAGGGAGGCTGTTTTGTGTTCCCAAGAAAGACTCGGAAAAGCTCAGAGTCATTCTGGACTTGTCGCCACTCAACAAGTTCATAGTGAATTGCAAATTCAAGATGCTAACACTGCAACACATAAGGACCTTACTGCCCAAGAGGGCATACTCAGTCTCTATAGACTTGTCAGACGCCTATTGGCACATTCCAATCAGCCGTCGACTCTCCCCCTACCTAGGGTTCAGGCTACAACGGAGACTGTATGCCTTCAGAGCCATGCCATTCGGGGTAAACATAGCCCCAAGGATTTTCACGAAGCTTGCGAGCGCAGCTCTCAAACAATTACGCCTAAAGAGAATTCAGGTAGTAGCCTACCTGGACGACTGGCTGGTGTGGGCAGCATCCGAGACCGAATGCTTGCAAGCTTCCAGTCAGGTGATCCAGTTCCTAGAATACCTAGGCTTCAAGATCAACAGAAAAAAGTCTCGACTTTCTCCATCCCAAAAGTTCCAGTGGCTGGGAATCCACTGGGACCTTTTGTCACACAGTTTCTCCATCCCGACGAAGAAAAGGAAGGAGATAGCGGGCTCTGTCAAGAGACTTCTAGATTCCGAAAGGATATCAAGACGCGAACAGGAGAGGGTACTAGGCTCTCTCCAGTTTGCTTCAGTGACAGACCCAGTGCTAAGAGCACAGCTAAAGGATGCAACCGGAGTTTGGAGAAGGTATGCATCAAACGCGCGAAGAGATCTGAGAAGACCAGTGCCGCCTCGGCTACGTACTCTTCTCAGACCTTGGTCCCAAGCCAGACATCTAAAGAAGTCGGTTCTTCTTCAGCCACCTCCCCCGTCGATGACGATTCACTCAGACGCCTCAAAGGAGGGATGGGGAGGTCACTCTCATCGGAAAAAAGTCCAGGGGACTTGGTCCAAGCTATTCAGGACCTTTCATATAAACTTTCTAGAAGCTCTGGCAGTGCTCCTTACCTTAAAGAAAGTCTCCCCGCGTCACTCGATCCACATAAGATTGGTGATGGACAGTGAGGTTGTTGTGAGATGCTTGAATCGACAAGGATCGAGGTCACCACCTCACAACCAAGTGATGTTAGCCATTTTCCGATTGGCGGAAAAGAAGAAGTGGTACCTGTCGGCAGTTCACCTTCAAGGAGTCCGCAATGTGACAGCGGACGCTCTATCCAGGTTCACACCGATAGAGTTGGAATGGTCCTTAGACGCAGGATCATTCTCCTTTATTCTGAATCAAGTCCCAGAACTGCAGATAGACCTCTTTGCGACGAAAGACAACAAGAAGTTGCCCCTGTACGTGTCCCCGTACGAGGACCCCTTAGCGGAAGCAGTGGACGCGATGTCCCTCGACTGGAACAGATGGTCCAGGATTTATCTGTTCCCTCCTCACAACCTTCTGTTGAGGGTCCTCAACAAACTGAGATCCTTCAAGGGGGTAGCGGCAATAGTGGCCCACAAGTGGCCGAACAGTATGTGGTTCCCCTTGGCGTTGGAACTACAGACGAAGTTTGTGCCGCTACCACATCTAGTTCTGACCCAGCGAGTCCAGAAGTCGACTGTCTGCGCTTCATTACAGAAAACCCGGACCCTGCAGCTCATGATTTTCTCGCCCTTGCGGTGAGAAAGCGTTTCGGGATTTTGAAAGCCAGCATAGACTTCCTAGAGGAATATAAGTGCAAATCGACTAGAAGGCAATATGAGTCATCTTGGAGAAAATGGGTGGCCTTTGTAAAGGCGAAGAATCCGCAGGAGATCTCAAAAGACTTCTGCTTATCTTTCTTCATCCACCTCCATGGCCAAGGGTTGGCAGTTAACACGATTTCAGTGTGTAAATCTGCTTTGATGAGACCCATTTTATTTGCCTTCCAGATCGACCTAGGTAACGAGATCTTTAATAAAGTTCCGAAAGCCTGCGCTAGGCTCAGACCTTCAGCACCTCCAAAGCCCATCTCATGGTCTTTAGACAAAGTTCTTCATTTCGCCTCCCTGTTGAGCAATGAAGAATGTGCGTTAAAGGATTTGACGCAAAAAGTTATTTTCCTATTTGCACTCGCGTCCGGGGCCAGGGTTAGTGAGATCGTAGCCCTCTCGAGAGAGGCAGGTCGTGTTCAGTTCCTGGATGGGGGGGATCTGAACCTGTTTCCGGATCCTACGTTTCTCGCCAAGAATGAGTTACCCACCAACAGGTGGGGTCCCTGGAGAATCTGCCCTCTGAAAGAAGATGCATCTCTATGTCCAGTAGAATGCCTAAAGGTCTATCTTCGTAGAACTTCAGACTTCAAGGGTGGTCAACTATTCAGGGGAGAAACATCAGGCTCAAATTTATCTCTGAATCAACTCAGAGCGAAAATCACATATTTTATTCGCAGAGCGGATCCTGACAGTACACCCGCAGGTCACGATCCGAGGAAAGTTGCCTCATCCCTAAATTTCTTTAATTGTATGGATTTTGAACATCTCCGTTCATACACGGGCTGGAAGTCTTCCAGGGTGTTCTTTCGCCACTATGCTAAGCAAGTAGAGGAACTTAAGAGATCTGTGGTAGCAGTGGGTCGTGTAGTTAACCCTACTGTTTAACTCTGCGAGGAACAGTGGTCTTAATTGGGACGAATAAGTCCAGGGTGAGTGTGTAGGTACATACTGTACTACAAACTAAATGAGGGCACCAAGTGCCTACATAGACTGTTCCTTGTTTCAAAGGTGAACCTAGCATAAGTACAGACATGTGTGCCGAGCGTTTCTAACGCTAATGTGATTGATTTGTAATACAGACTTTTATGACTTGATACCTCGGTATCTTATTATAGTGGTGTTTAATGGTTTTTCTTTCAGATAAACAAGTTCTGTTTACTATCATACTTATGCTTAAAGTTTTGGGTTATCCTCTTTTATATATATATATATATATATATTTGTTGTTAACCTGTCTGTTTATTGTCTGTCAATAAACTTGTTCTTGAGAACCTTGCGTCTCTTTCACCTGCGTCAAATTATTGGTATAATTGAGCATTTTAATTCTATGTATCTTATCTGGGATAATTCTGATAGAATTGTTCTGTTATGCAAGCTATGTTGCATTGGTTTATGTAGTCCCCTAATGGGAGGACTCCGTCCCATAAAGGGACGAGGGCGGTTTTATTAGTTTCTTCCTATGCGGATATAAACCTTTGTCCAATACAAGTATTGTGCGGATTACTGGTCAATATATATTGACGCAGTGGTTCTATACAAACTATGCTTTACTTAATATAGGGCGAGACCACTATATTAGCTTGCCTGGTATTCATACATAGATATATGTACTCTTCGAGACTTTTCCAGAGTCTAGTAGGACTCTTCCCTGTAGGGGGCTGGAAGCTCTAACATAGTTTATAGTTAGTTGAAAAGATGTATAACGGTAACATCTTAGGTCTCTAGGTCTAGTCGACCGGGAAAAAATTACCTCCGGGGAGTACGGCACGTTCTGAGAATCCACAGATACAGTAATGCTCTGGTACACTTCCATCAGGACGACATGGCTTGAGCCCAAAAAACGGATTTTGAGCGAAGCGAAAAATCTATTTTTGGGTGAGATGGCCATGTCGTCCTGATGGACCCGCCCTTGCCTTTCTAAGAAAGGGCTCTAGGACCCCTCCCTACATACAGTATCTGTAGCACCTCGTGTACGCTACAAGGAATACAGATGGCACCAGGATTGGCGCCAGGCACGCATACGAATCGGGGGATAGGGAAGCCTTGGGAGCGGCTCCCCTTTTTCTTTCCCGAATTCGTATCTCGCCAATCACCTCCTACGAGACGAAATCTCTGTCCAGGATGTAGATTGCCATGTGAAGTGTCTAGAATACGTCCTCTGATATGTCGCGATATCCCTTTCACGAGGGATACTCGCTCCAGGAGTTAGAATTCTGGTTCCTTAAGGTAAATTCTCTGGGAATATCGCCGTAGTTGTAATATACCCTAGGAAGCTACCCTATAGGAACTTCCATCAGGACGACATGGCCATCTCACCCAAAAATAGATTTTTCGCTTCGCTCAAAATCCGTTATATATATATATATATATATATATATATATATATATATATATATATATATATATATATATATATATATATATACTACTTATCAGTCACAAAACTGCACGTGTCAGATATTAAAGTGTAAAATCCACAGGAATCAGGAAAGAAAAAGACTAGGTACCAAGCGCTTTCGTGTATTTTGTACACTTCTTCAAGGTACAAAGAAGCGTACATAATGCACCAAAGCGCTTGGTACCTGGTGTTTTTCTTTCCTGTTTCCTGTGTATTTCACACACACACACACACACACACACACACACATATATATATATATATATATATATATATATATATATATATATATAAATATATATATATATCTATATATACATATATATTTATATTCATTTTTATATCTGCATAAATAAATAAATAAATATACATACATATATATATATATATATATATATATATATATATATATATATATATATATATATATGTGTGTGTGTGTGTGTGTGTGTGTGTGTGTGTGGGTGTGTGTGTGTTTGTGTGTATATATTATTTTTATTATTATTATTATTATTATTATTATTATAATTATCATTATTAATATTATTATCATTATTATCATTATTATTATTAATACTATTATTATCATTATTACTACTAGCCAAGCTGTAACCCTAGTTGGAAGGGCTAGGTGCTATAAACCCAAGGGCTCCAACCGGGAGTGAGGAAATAAAATAAGGAAATAGATAAATGATGAGAACAAATCAACTAAATCATTCTAGAAACAGTAACAACTTTAAAACAGATATTTCAAATTCAAACTATAAAAAGACTTTTGTCAGTCTGTTCAATATAAAAACATCTGCGGCAATTTTTGAACTTTTGAAGTTTTACTGATTCAACTACTAGTTTAGGAAAATCATTCCACAACTAAAATAAAACTTTTAGGATACTCTGTATTATTGAGTCTGATGATGGAGAAGGCCTGCCTACTAGGATTAACGAATCAAAGTAAGAGGTGGGTTTAAATAGATTCTAATAATGACACTTATGCATGCAGCATGGCACCTAGGTGTGAGGCAGACGACGAAGAGCAGATGAATTTGAGAAGAAACACCTATGCAAGCAGAATATCAGCTAGAAGGGAAGAAGGAGAAGAAAAACAGGAAAATTTAAGGAGGAACACTAATGCAAGCAGATATCAGCTAAACGTGAAGCAGAAGAAGGGCAGGAGAATTTAAGAAAAAACACTAATACATACAGAATGGAAACTGGAGGTAAATCACAGGGCGAAGACCAAAATAATCTCACCTTGAACCTAGAAATATCTGACGGAGCTGAGAATAGTTTCCATAGTGATTAAGTCATGAATGCAGAAGCAAGACCATGTCCTTTTAATGTTCTACAATGGCGTCTTAGTGTCTTTAATTATAATTCAATATACCAGTAGGAAACATAAGACATAGTACAAATAGGCCTAATGTCATAATGATGTAATCACTGTGATGATCATACATACATACATATACCAAAGGCACTTCCCCCAATTTTGGGGGGTAGCCGACATCAACAAAGAAACAAAACAAAAAGGGGACCTCTACTCTCTACGTTCCTTCAGCCTAACCAGGGACCCAACCTCCCACATTATCCACCACAGATGAAGCTTCATAATGCTGAATCACCTACTGCTGCTACCTCCGCGGTCATCTAAGGCACCGGAGGAAGCAGCAGGGCCTACCGGAACTGCGTCACAATCGTTCGTCATTCATTCCTATTTCTAGCACGCTCTCTTGCCTCTCTCACATCTATCCTCCTATCACCCAGAGCTTTCTTCACACCATCCATCCACCCAAACCTTGGCCTTCCTCTTGTACTTCTCCCATCAACTCTTGCATTCATCACCTTCTTTAGCAGACAACCAACTGATCCACCTCCTCAAGTAACTCTCCATTCAACATGACATTCAACCTTGCACCACCTTCCCTTCTCGTAAATCTCATAACCTTACTCTTACCCACATTAACTCTCAACTTCCTTTTCTCACACACCCTTCCAAATTCTGTTACTAGTCGGTCAAGCTTCTCTTCTGTGTCTGCTACCAGTACAGTATCATCCGCAAACAACAACTGATTTACCTCCCATTCATGGTCATTCTCGCCTACCAGTTTTAATCCTCGTCCAAGCACTCGAGCATTCACCTCTCTCACCACTCCATCAATATACAAGTTAAACAACCACGGCGACAACACACATCCCTGTCTCAGCCCCACTCTCACCGGAAACTAATCACTCACTTTATTTCTTATTCTAACACATGCTTTACTACCTTTGTAGAAACTTTTCACTGCTTGCAACAACCTTCCACCAACTCCATATAACCTCATCACATTCCACATTGCTTTCCTATCAACTCTATCATATGCTTTCTCCAGATCCATAAACGCAACATACACCTCCTTACCTTTTGCTAAATATTTCTCGGATATCTGCCTACCTGTAAAAATCTGATTCATACAACCCCTACCTCTTCTAAAACCACCCTCTACTTCCAAGATTGCATTCTCTGTTTTATCCTTAATCCTATTAATCATTACTGTACCATACACTTTTCCAACTACACTCAACAAACTAATACCTCTTGAATTACAACACTCATGCACATCTCCATTACCCTTATATAGTGGTGCAATACATGCACAAACCTAATCTACTGGTACCATTAACAACACAAAACACATATTAAAAATCTCACCAACCATTCAAGTACAGTCAAACTCCCTTCCTTCAACATCTCAGCTTTCACACCATCCATACCAGATGCTTTTCCTACTCTCGTTTCATCTAGTGCTCTCCTCACTTCTTCTATTGTAATCTCTCTCTCATTCTCATCTCCCATCACTGGCACCTCAACACGTGGAACAGCAATTATATCTGCCTCCCTATTATCCTCAACATTCAGCAAACTTTCAAAATATTCAGCCCACCTTTTCCTAGCCTCCTCTCCTTTCAACAACCTTCCATTTCCATCTTTCACTGTCTCTTCAATTCTTGCACCAGCCTTCGTTACTCTCTTCACTTCTTTCCAAAACTTCTTCTTATTCTCTTAATATGACTGACCCAATCCCTGACCCCACCTCAGGTCAGCTGCCCTCTTTGCCTCACGTACCTAGCGAGTTACTTCCACATTTTTCTCTCTATATTTTTCATACTTCTCTATACTATTACTCTGCAGCCATTCTTCAAAAGCCCTCTTTTTATCTTCCACTTTTACCTTCACTCCTTCATTCCACCATTCACTGCCCTTCCTCATGCTGCCTCCAACAACCTTCTGGCCACATACATCACTTGCAATCCCAACAAAATTTTCTTTTGCTAACTTCCACTCCTCCTCTAAATTACCAGTTTCTCTCACTCTCACCTCGTCATATGCCATTTTCAACCTTTCCTGATATTTACTTTTTACCCCCGGTTTTATTGGCTCTTCAACCCTCACTAGCTCCCTTTTACATCCACCTACTCTATTCTCCCACTCTTTTGCTACAACTAATTTTCCTTCCACCAAAAAATTATAAGACACACCGTTAGCCATACCCCTAAACACGTGCACGTCTTTCAATGTTCCAAACATTGTTTTAGTTATCAACACATAATCCATTAATGCCCTTTCTACTACTCTTCCATTTGCCACTCTTACCCATGTATACTTATTTTTATCTTTCTTTTTAAAAAAGCTAGCACTTATTACCATCTCTTGTTCAACACACATATCTACCAGTCTCTCACCACTCTCATTTTCACCTGGTACGCCATACTTCCCAATGACACCTTCTACCTCTCCAGCGCCCACTCTAGCATTTAAGTCACCCATGACAACTACATAATTCCTTTTTACCAGTCCTTCTACACACCTAGTTAATTCATTCCAGAACTCATTCCGCTCTTCTTCACTTTTCTCACTACCTGGCCCATACGCACTGAGAAATGCCCAACATTCCCTACCCAACCTAACCCTTACCCACATTAACCTAGATGATATCTCCTTCCATTCCACTACTTTACCTGTTATCCATTCACTCAGCAATAAAGCCACACCCTCTCTCGCTCTTCCCCTTTCAATCCCAGACACTCTACCAGACATTTCACCAAACATCACTTCACCCTTTCCTTTCATCTTTGTCTCACACAAGGCCAATACATCCATCCTTCTACTTCTAAACATACTTCCAATCTCACATTTTTTACTCTCTATCGTACTACATCCACACACATTCAAACACTCCAAAACTAGAGTGCGCGGAGCAGTCACTCTCCCCCCAGCTCCATCTCTTTGTCTTTGTCTCGTAGGATTTTTATACAGGAGAGGGGGTTCCCAGCCCCCTCGTCCCGTCCCTTTTAGTCGCCTCTTACGACACGCAGGGATAACGTTGGCACTATTCTAATTTTTATATGCCCCCATGGCCATTTATGATGATCATAAATGGAAAAAAAAAACATCCAAGATTGTTGCAGTGCAGTGGAGAGAAAATTAGACTGCCTTTATTAGTTGAATCTCCTGAATATCTGAAAGAACAAAATACTTCTCAATGGAATATGCCCACCTTTCAAAATTGTTTCTTGGGAATATACTACTGTGCAATAATGTTTTCCAGATGGCTTCATTTGGAGCAAAATTTGTGAATGAGGAGGATCTTCGCCCATATTCAAATTCTAAGGAGAAATATATGTGGTCAATGCCGGGTAACCCTGCTAGAGAGAGAGAGAGAGAGAGAGAGAGAGAGAGAGAGAGAGAGAGAGAGAGAGAGAGAGAGAGAGAGAGAGAGAGAGATACTCTTCATGTTCGACTGGTTAGCTATGTCCTTGAATGTATTTTTGTTTGCGTACATACCTATATATGTATATTGATTTGATTATCAATATTTCATTACTTATCTTAACACCTGAATACTCTATATCATTGTAAGTTTTTCATGTGGAGAGTTTTTTTTTTATCTAAAATCACCGAAGTTATAATAAAATGAAACCTTAATGAACACAGGCCCTTGTCTATGTGCTTGAGTAGCTTATACCTCTACATTTCATGGGAAAAAGGAAAATATTATAACATATTTCAAACACCAACTTTTAACCAAACATGACATTGGAATCCGTGTGGGTTACACGTTGCAACATTAGCAGAGAGACAAAAAGGTGCTTCACCCAGCATCGTTGTTAGGAGAGGAAATAATCCATTTCACCCAGACAAGAGAGATTCAAGCTATACACCATCATGAGTCAACTATCATCAATACACAGAGGCTTCCCTTTCAACCGAATGAAATTTTTAAAAAATGCAACTGGGGTCTACGTTAGAAACAAACATATCTTTCTTAAATGACTGACATTGCGTCCGAAATCACTGTTGTTATGGGAACGTCTTTGTGTTCGTATGTTTGCCGATGCAATAGCATCATGTTTATGCGGTAAATATGTTGTGCATTGAAATATATATTGTTAGTTTATATCTTTTTTTTCGGAATGCTGTGATTTCTTTTAGTATCACGTTGTTATTGTTGGTGTTTTTTTTTATTATGTTGCTGTTGTATTTGGTTATTGTTTTCATTGTTGTTGTTGTTGTTTTTGTTGTTGTTGTTGCTGTTTTTATTATTGTTGTTTTTGTTGTTGTTGTTCTTCTTCTTCTTCTTCTTCTTCTTCTTTTTCTTCTTCTTCTTCTTCTTCTTATTATTATTATAATTATTATTATTATTATTATTATTATTATTATTTTTATTATTATTATTATTATTATTATTATTATTATTATTATTATTATTATTATTATTATTATTAAGTGATATCAATGTTCTACACATATAAACGCCATCACAGCGTTTTAGTGATATAAAATAATTATTTTGATAAACAAGTTTTGGAGAGAGAGAGAGAGAGAGAGAGAGAGAGAGAGAGAGAGAGAGAGAGAGAGAGATTATTAGTACCATAAATTTTCAATTAATGTTGAGCTAATATATCCAATTCTAGCAATCCCAGAGATTTCACTGTTTTCACAGCTCTGATTAAGTTGAACTTTTAGACAAACTGAGAAATAAATTTCACACATTTATTTTGTTCTTAGAGATATCGTGATTATCCTCCTCTTAGTACAATATTCCTTCCCCGCTAATCATAATCAGGTTTCATAAAATTATCCAGAAAGGGGTATCTTTCAATCTTGATAATTGATTACAAAGATATTGAAAAAAAAGTTTGGGACCAAGCATTATTATCAATTGAACCCATTTATATTCAGCTCTTTAAGAAAAGTAGGTCTAACTAGAAATGGTATGGGGCTAAATTTTGAATTCAAATGGCTTCAGCAAAAGAAACATGTTAGGAAGAATATTCGATAGCTAGTTTACCTTACTTAGTATAGGGTATTGCAATGAATATGCTATTTTATGAAAATAGATTAAGGTGAAATTTATTTTGTCCATGATGATAAAGATTTTAATGTCATAAACATTGTTAATGTTGATCATCCCTAAAACTAATGGCATTAGCCTATCAGTATTCAACATTAAACATGTTTTATTTTCCATCAAATGGCAAATGTCCGTATTTCACCCTCATTTATACCAGACAAAGTCCCTCTCCTCCTCCGTTACCGCCTCCTTTCTTCGATTGAGCTTTCCAAACTCTTTAAATTTACTTAGCAGTGCAACTGAAAATTTTCCTCCTCATTAAATGCAGGTGCATCGGAGGAGCATATGGCGTAAATTGGGTATTTATATCTAAGTCTAAACCAAAACCAAGAGAGCGTGAATAAAACTTAATTGTTATTACCAATGCATTTTGTGCGTATCTATACGTGTCATAGTAAAATCTGTAAGGTATTTATTTTTTCCGCGATAAAATTAATAAAGAATCTGAGTGTGAGATCGCTTATGATATTTCAATAGTAACTAACACTGTATATTAATGCACAATGGCCAGAACTGAGGAGCAATGTGATTATGTTTAATTTTGAGCGAAGCTAGCCACTTTGGAGCAAAGAGCATTCGAAGGACGTGATATTAAATGATCTGTCAAATGGTAACGAATTTCTATTGTTCAGGTACTGAAGCCCAAACAATCTTTCAGCTGCCTTTGAGGGTCTTAAGTGAGATGCGCCGTGAGGCTGTGTACTGAAGATTGTGTGAGATTCTAAGGTAATCCTAATTCACTGAATAAGCAGATTATTTGCACATGATATTCTGGGAATAGATGCGTAGAGTTTATCTCTTTTTGTTCTGTTTATTACTGCATTTATAGGTGATGGCCTTTTATTTTTTTTTTTTTTTTTTTTTTTTTTTGGTAAAGGGGCTAATATGTAATATATAACGTGGCCGTTTTCTGTTTATCTAGCTTCTATATTAGAGTCTGAAGATGCTGGGAAGTTCATGCAGTTTTATACCTTAATTTGCCTGCATCTGCAAGTCATGAAGATTTTTCCCAAACAAAGCCAAAGCGAGAACTGCCAAGCTTTGTCTTTTAAAAAAGCTTGACTACCTAGGTCTTCTTATATTGATTTTGGCCTAGGCCACAAGGAATGTCATCTATTTAAGAAGAAAAATGCTACAGCCCATGAATTAGGTCAATGTCAACACTTACAATGAGTAACCTTTTAACCATATTTTTTTTTTTTTTTTTTTTTTTGTCGGTGTTTTTAATCATCTTTGTTGAGAACCACCATCCTACCGAAATACTGTTAATGGAAAACATGTAATAAAAGCTGTTATATAAGGTGCAAGAGCAAGTATAACCTACCAACAATCTATGATTTTAAGGGGACTTTTATTATTGTTCATGAAATATTGATTTGCAGACCTTACCAAAGCTTCATAATTTGTGGTTAAGTTAGAAGTTCTCAGTACGGTACTTATGGTGATTTAAAAAAACAAAACAAAAAATTTTTTCATAATGTTTAGGGTATATATATATATATATATATGTATATATATATATATATATATACATATATATATATATATATATATTTATATTTATATATATGTAATTATATATATATATATATATATATAATCTATATATATATATATATACATATATATATATATATATATATGTATATATATATATATATATATATTTATATATATATATATATATACCTGTATATATATATATATATACATATATATATATATATATATATCTTTATAGATATATATATATACATATATATATATATATATATGTATTAAAATATATATATATATATATATATATAGATAGATATAGGGAGATATATATATATATATATATTGCAGTCATAGAATAACACATTCTGTACATATCTTTCCCATCGTTTGAACTTTGAATTGCTTCTCTCTACTGTTATTTTGATACTATTATAGAGCTCTGCAAGCAAGCTGTTGGGTCGGGACTGAGAGACGCGGCGAATGCAACTAACTTTATTTCAACAGACAGTGAGCTTTTTATACATCAGTTTCAGTGGAAGAAGGTCACAAAAATTCAAACTGATCAATTCAAGTAAAAACGTGATCAAACTGGATTTGTTAACAGAGAGGTGTAGAGTGCAATATACAATATGAAAATATATTGTTACTCTGTACTTGTGTGAAACATGTGTGGTACATGGCTCACCTATAAATAGGACATACATGTGAAATAGGGGAACTTACTCTAGTGACAGGTATTGTAAACAGGTCATCTGGCAGGAGATATGCAGGTTTTAGGTGATCAATGGAGACCCAGTCTTATTTGCCACGCATGTTGATTAGTAATGCTCTCAGCATACGATTGATCATGAGGGAAAGGTTCATTTAAAAGAGCATTAACTGTGGCTTGCTAGTGTTGTTTAGCAGGAAAATGTGCGTTGCTGTGTGCAGATATGTTGGTATGTATTGCTTATTGGAGATTTTTGGAGGAGGAGGCAGAAGAAAAAAAGTCATCCAGGCCATGTTTAGGAGTTGTCCTTAGTCCCAAAAGTACCCAGGTAAACTGGATAAATCAGTTTGAGTCTTTGCAGTAGGACATCAAATAAGTTTTGAGGGTACAATTAAAACGTTCATTCATTCCGTTGGCAGCATAGTTTTATGCAGTTATCTGATGTAGGGTGATTCCCAGAAAATACGCTAATGATGTCCACAATTTATAGGTGAAAGTGGTACTCCTGTAATGAGTAATATGATCAGGGATTCCAAATCTCGCTATCCATCCTAAGAGTAAGGCAGATGTTCATGAGACGAACATTGAAGTTTCCATGGTAATGACTTCAGGTCAACAAGTGCAGCGGTCGATAACGATAAGCAGGTAACGATGTCCTTATTATGGGGGTAGGGGATCTAAGAAATCGACGTGAATGTGGGCAAAGCGCCACTGAATTTGAAGAAAGGTGCCCCCTCCTGAGTCCGTGTGTTAATGAACTTTTGAGGTTTGATGTGAAGAAAAGGGGCAGACCCAATCCTTATCATCCTTAGTAATGCCATACCAAATAAAACTTTGTGTTCCGAAGGAGTGCAGTAGAACAGAGCGAGGAATGTAGAAGGCTATAAATGAAACCTAAACACATGTCGGCACATGGGAGTAGTAATCCATTGTTTAGGTCTACCTCTACCGACGTCCTAGTGATGGGTGGTTTTGGAGTCATCGAGAGGGACGTCCTCCCAATGGAAAAATGTGCAATATGTCCTGCATGATTGGTACTTTGGATCAGTTTGTTGTGCTTATATCAAGGTGTTATAATCCAATCCGAAGTGAATGGCAGTCAATGCTTTTCATGAAGGGGCATTGGCAACGAAATTCCTTTTCTCCGGGATTTGTTGATTGGTACAATTGTGTTCAGCCGTTGTAAACAGATGTCAGTGTTGATGGGTAGACCAGTTGTTGTACTGTCAAGTGAAGGCATCGACAAGAGGTAAGCGGTCTGTGTGATTGACGAAGGGCGTCCCTTTCTAAAAGTGACAGAAGCGACAGATAGCCAAGTGCACCACCAGCATTTCACGATGGAAGGTGCAGTAGTAGGATTCCGCCTTTTTTTTTTTTACTGAAGAAGGCCAATTTGTGGGGTGCATTATTTACCATCTGCTTATTGTAATGAAGGAGAGACACATGTGACACAGGAAAAGTGAGAGCAGCAGAAATTGATGAGGCATTCTGTGAGTTGCAGAAGGTTGCTTTTTGGAGGGGACCCCACTTCAGGTCTTTTTGCTTTCCCTTGGGTAATGGGTAGAGGGGGGCAAGAGTGGCGGCGATGGTTGGCTGGAAACGGTGATAATAGTTGATCCAGCCAAAGAATTCTTGCAGTGCTTTGATGGTCAAGGACCTAGAAAAGTTCTGAATGACTGCTCCTTTTTCTGAGAGGGGCTGAACTCCTTCAGGAAGGATGCTGTTCCCTATGAGCAACACTTCACTGGCCTCAGAGGTACGCTTGTCATACAGAACTACGTCATTCTGTTGTGAGTGGTCGATCATGATTCGTAGATGAGAAAGGTGTTCCTCTTTGGAGGAAGAAAACACAAGTATTTTGTCCATGTACCCTGCACAAAAGGGGAGGTCCTTTAGGATGCTGTCCATGAGAAGTTGCAGAGTGAACCCAGCATTACGAAGGCCAAAAATAAAGTAATTAGGGGTGTATGTACCCAAGGAGGTGGTGATTGTGGTCAAGGCGATACCTTCTTGCTTCATGGGCACCTGATGATACCCCTTCAGAAAGCCGAGTGGGGTGAAAACATTTGCTATGTGCAACTAGAGGGTCATATCTGCGATTTTTTGGAGGGAGTAGTGATCTGCCTCTGTCTGCATCTTCAGGTGTCTATAATCCTCACATAGATGCAGAGAGCCATCTTTCTTCAAAACGATGTGTAACGTTGACTACCATGGGACTGAAGCTTTTTGGAAGAAGCCCATTTCTTCCATTAAGGGGCAGCCAAATGATCCGGTGCCAGACACATGAATCTGGTGAATATTGATGTCCCCGTTGCCTTGATATGGGGATAAACAATATGTTTGGCAGAAACAGTGGGTGTTTGACGAAGTTCTGTACGGAAGACAACGGGAGAAGGGTGTAGGCATTCGTGGGCGTAATGATGTGAAGAGTGAGGTTGTAAGGTCCGAAATTTAGAGGCTTTGTGTTGACTAACCGCCAGTGAGCTACATCGACCAAGAGGTGAAAATGTGATAGGAAATCCGCACAGAGAATTAGCAATGTGACCTCTGCCACTAAAAACTTTCAAATATATTTAAATCTTCAAAATGATGGAGTGAAGGTTTCACAACCAATGTTTGGTATCGCAGATCCGTTGGTAACTACCACGCGAATGTCAGCGGACTTACAGACTATTTTATGCCCTGGAGAGTGCCCTTGCTAGATTAGAAGGGCAAGCACCCATTTTTACCTAGTATCATACGCCTGTACCTGCATCATATACAATGATTTACCAATATGTGACGTTCAGATATATACGGTAGGTTTTGATAAATACCTGGATGAGTAAGTATCAAAGAACGCCTGAATCTTATTGCATTGATTCCCAAAGAATAATAAATAGGGTGGATGTGTGGGTTCTAATTTCATTTCTACAGTACATAGTTTTGCATAGAATCAGATGAGGAACATATATAGCTATGTCTAGAGAGAAGATTTTCCCTTGTCAAACTGGCTTAATCTGGGTATTTGTAATTGGAAGATTTCTCTTTCTTATAGCAACATATGAAACTGTTCAATATTTCCCAGCAATTTTGGTTAAAACAAAATAAAAAACTAATTTCTAAAGTTGTATCGACTCTTTTTTTCCACTTTTTATTCCATATATATACTTAAATTTTTGGGGGCGTTTGCAAAATTTTAAAATGATCTGCGCTGTACCCATTCATTTCTATTATTTTTTCCATTTAGTTTGTAAATGATATATTCGCCATGCATTTATCAGAATAAAAGTGAAAAAGATTATGTATCATCATTAAAAATGAAACCATTGTTCAAAATATAATGAAGTTTTCCCCCTCATTTTCAGCTTTTAAAAGTGCAATCCACTCACCCTGGCTAATTCGAGCATCGCACAACCTGATTCGCAAATGGACCCTTTTTCAGCGAGCGCTTGATTTCCTCCTTGTTACGCTACTAAGAAGGCCACTTCTTCTGCTCGGAGATCCTTGAGAATCCTAGCCTGCATGTCTAGTATGTTGTCTCTCTCTCTCTCTCTCTCTCTCTCTCTCTCTCTCTCTCTCTCTCTCTCTCGTTCAATTCATTATTTCTTTGAATTCCTTAAAACTCCCCCATCTCCTTAATCAATTAATTGTCCATCTTATAGTATCATTACTTCGAAGATTGAATTAGATATATAATTAAACATATGTCTAGATATGAATACACCATTAACTAAACTATTCAAGATCCAGGAACACGTTTTCATTAATACAGGTGCGGTATTTAGGATTTCATCTTGACTCATTGTCACATATATAAAACCATTAGAGGTTGGTCTAAGCTTAGAAAATTATTTATATATTCTGCTGGAATTCTATTTTAGACTTATTAGAAAATGGAATTCAAGCATTTGTTCAATTAGTATCAAAGCATTGTGGTAAACAGTTTATAGTCTGAATCAGAAAAGAGGGGGGCTCTCAGCCCATACTCATTGCCCCTCCACTGTGCTGCCGGGTAAAAATTCTGACTCGTTTACGTATAATCTATATTTAATCTGGGAACTTATAGAAGTCATGAAAGTGTTATTCAATTTAAGAATGTTATTACTCTAAATTCAGTTGATTTTAACTTTATTATGGTAATTGGAAACGAGAGTTAATCCTTTAATTTAAACAACTATTATTTCCCCGTGGGAAATAATATTTCATGGCACTGTACTCCATATAGGGAACCAGCAGAAAATGTACCATTAGAATTAATTTCATTATCACCGTTATAATATTATCATCCTACTACAGTATTTTTTTTTAAGTAATATTGCTATGTTGATCTGAGACAGCCTCACTAATGGGATAGTTTATTTATTTTATTTTTTTCTTTATACATTGAAAGCGAAGATTAGTATATTTTATTTATGGCATTTAAAATTACTAGTGTATATGATGCAAACAAGTGATCACAATGATATAGGGTTTTTTAGAATATAGTTTACAAGAAATATGAAAAAAATATACATATAACAGGATTCGGTCAACTGAAAAAAGTAAATATATGCCTATACCTATAGCTTGTATGCTTTAACAGTATTGTCTTTTTTGGTTTATTGATCACCCTTACCACACTAATAATAGACAAACCAGTGTAAGTTTACTATCTCCTATTTTGATTTGTTTAAATTTTTGCGATGTTCTTGCTCATAAGTGCTTGTATATAAGCACGCTGTCTGTTTAAAAAAGTTTAGATGCATTCTCCTAACAAATCTGTTGCCACAATGGTGACTACCAGAATGACGACTCAATACTGTATTTTTCCGCTCACCCATGTTGCTCACAATGTCGGCCCCCAAACCTGAATCATCGACATACATTGACTCTATGAAACCGCCTCCCATTACTAGAAGAGTAGCCTTTTCCTGGTTCAAGCGTGCTGAAGTTTAGTTTTGCATTAAGGACGAGACTCATCCAAGTAGCAAAGCAGACTGTGTTCTAGGGTGATCCCCAGGAAGATTTTACCAGAATTCTCAGATTGGTTTTGCGACCAAGAGGACACCCTAATAGATTAAGATAGCATAAAAAGATATATCCTGTAGCAGCCCTCACCATCTCCAACTGCACCTTTAGCCAGCCTTTTAGAGCTCCCTTAACAGCCATTAGAGGACCAAAAAGCTTGATTTGCTCCCAAGGAAACTACCAGTATTGCTCGCCTGCAACCAGCCGCCGATGTCTTCTTGGGTGGAGAACCTACTTCATCCACTTTGGGTACGACACCTACCTGAATCTGTACGAGCCACCATCCCCAATGAAAATATTTTACCCTCTGGTGTGAATATTTTGCCCAGGAAGGACATGATGACCAAATTTGACACCCTAATAGACAGCCACTTCATCACCTTCAAGACCTTCCTCAATGCTTCCACTCTTGATGAAGAGGGCAATTATTCAAAATTGGGTAGGCAAACCCACTTAATCCTTTGGAAGTGCCAAATATATTTGGAAGTTTATTTTCCAAATGAACACTAAATTGAATAGACTAATACAGGCTAGTGATTGGAACAAGAATTTTCAAGAAAATTGTGTTATAAATTTGTCTGATAAACCTGTATCAATTGAAGTAAAAAAGACCTTGGGGTATGGTTTATCATTCGCAGTAAATAAAAAACCTAATAGTGTAGATATTGCCTCTGCCTTTGTAAAATTGGAAAAAAACTAAGAAAATTCCCCAGTGTAACATCGACATTGCTAAAGGGCTTATTTATTCGTTGATGGGATATGCAAACACCTGCAATTTCCCTAAACGGTTTTTAACAGCCTTAAAATCGTTGAAAAATGACTGTGAATTACATATTACAAAAGAAGACAAAGCTAATGTATTAGTTATTATGAACAAAACAACTTATTTAGAAAAGTTGTATGTACTTTTATCTGATGTTTCCACTTACATAAAATTAGGAGTTAATCCCTTAGACGATGTCATCAAAGATTTTAATAAAAACTTAAAATCTATCTTAAAACAAGAAAAATCCTTAATTCAGGCCTTTATCTCTACTGGTCCGTCTTTGCCTTATTTATATGGTTTAATTAAAACCCATAAAACAGGATATCCAATCAGACCAATTATCAGTGCTACAGATTCTATTAACTATAAATTATCCAAATATTTAGTCAAATTACTTTCCCCGATCTTAGGATCTATTTCAACCTCTCATATAAAAAATTCTGTTGATCTTTGCGAAAAATTACAAAAAGTTAACCTTACGTCTAAACATAGATTAGTAAGTTTTGATGTAACTTCATTGTTGATGACCTATTGGATTTCCTGTCGGGTATTTTAGATGCTTATGATTTACCTTTATGAACCCACACTATTATTGAGCTCATTTGTTTGTGCATTAAAATGTGTAAATTTAGTTTTAATGGAGATTTCTATGAACAAGTTTTTGGTATGGCTATGGGTAATCCTTTATCCCCACTTTTATCCAGCATATATATATATTATATATATATATATGTATGTATGTATATGTGGAATTTTTTGAATCTAGATTAATTCCTTCAGTGGGGTCTTCCCAAATTGTGTGGTATCGATATGTTGATGATGTTTTAGGTATTTTAGAAGAAAATTTTAATCTTGAGGGTTTTGTTTCAATCATTAATTCATTAGTACCATCAATAAAATTCACTATAGAAAATGAAGAAAATAACCGTATCCCATTTTTAGACGTTTTAATAGTTAGAGAAACAGATATATTTAAGTTTTTCATTTATATAAAGCCTACAAATAATTTTTCATATGTACATTTTTACTCTGGTCACTCTAAAAATATAAAGCATTCAGTTTTTTCATCCATGTACCTTAGGGCATTGAGAATTTGTAGCCCAGATTACATTGATGAGGAGTTCACTAAAATAGAAAAAATTGCCACATATCTTTGTTATCCCAAATATTTCTTAGAAAAATGTATGAATAAGGCTAAGAAAACCTTTTATAGTGTCCAATTAGAGAGAAAGGAAACAATTAATAATATGCTTTGTTTGCCATTTCATGTTTGTTTTTTAGATGTTATACCCCTTTTGAAAAAACTAGACATTGCTGTAGTTTTTAAATATAATTGTACATTAAAAAGCATGTTAATTAGGAATAGTTCTGGAAATGATAATAATGTAATATATAGCATCCCTTGTTCAGAGTGTAACCTATTTTATGTTGGCCAAACATTAAAAAGTATACCAGTCAGATTAAAACAGCATCAGGTGGCCGTCTCCAGGGGTTCTCTTAATAATGCCTTGGCCTCCCACTGGTTAGGGTCAAGTCACAGAATTGGTTGGTCAAAGACGGAAAAAGTAATCCATGTAAATGACTATTTCCAAAGGAATATTGTTGAATCATTTTTAATCTCCTGTACTCAAGGTAGAAATTTGAATCAAAGCCCAGGTCTGTTTTCCGTTAATCCAGTATTATCGTTTTATCTAAAATCTGACTTCTCCGGAATTATTAAGAAACTGACAGCTGTTGGATCCCCTTCTCCAGTATAAATACGATGTCTTTGTATATGTATTCTCGTTGCTGAGTTTGATAATGTCCTGAGTGGATGAAAGTACTAACTCCAATCAAGTCTTTTACATTTTTCCTTTCGTGGCTATAATACATATATATATATATATATATACATATATATATATATATACACATATATAAACATATATATATATGTATATATATATATATATATATATTTATATATATATATATATATGTATATATATACATAAACATATATATATATATATATATATAATATATATATATATATATATACAGTGTTTATATATATATATATATATATACAGTGTTTATATATATATATATATATATGTGTGTATATATATATATATATATATTTATATATATATATATATATATATATTCTGTATGTACGTCTTCTCCTCACATTGTAATAGCCTTACGAAATTATATGACTATATTTTGAGATATAAATAGAAAAATACAGTTGGCAAATAACCCAAATAAACAAGGTTCGACCGCTTTTTTTTTTCTTTTTTTTAAGAAATCTATAACCACAAGCTATCTTTCATTTAAGAATAGTAATATGTAAAGTCTAACATGTAATTAATCATGACGAGATTCTTTACAAAAAAAATGTTAGAGGGAGATTGATTTGAAAGTTATTTACTCCCAGGATGGTAGGCCTTTTCTCTATTTTATTAGGGTGATATAATTTATAAAACAGATCATGTTTTTTCATGTAAATGATTTGTATAAGGGTATGAACAACACAAATATAAATCAGTAATTAGCAGTAATGTGGAATTATAATGTCGACTCATTAAAAATCAAATCCTTACAGCATTTTGAAACCTAATATACAAAATATAACGGTGCTGATTTTGCAACCTTCATGCGCAATAAACCTCGGTTACTTTCAGAGTATTTTCCAATACTTCTTGTAATGCAATGCACATTTATTGCAGATGTTTTAGGTCAGTGGAGATATGCAATCACTAATGGTCAAGGGAAGATTGCATGACTGCTAAACATTTAAATTTTTTCTTTCTGTTTCGTTTCCTTATCATTATTGGTGTTTTTTTGATAGAAGGCATTAGAGAGAACGCATCAGGCAACCGGCCCCTTATTGTAGGGATAAGGGTAGGCGACTGGAAGAAGTTTTCTTGTTTACCAAGTCAATCATTCATGATTTTTTTAGACTAGCAATTATGCTAAATACATTCCAAGGATTTTCGTCATTTTTTTTATTAATTTTTTTTTCCTAATTAGTCGTTATCCTTTGATTTTTATCTTACATGTTTTCTCTTCGATTTTGGTCCTTGCCTACATTAACTGCAAATCTTTTTCTTATCCCCCTCCGGGTTTTTCTCATCTATCTTGCTCTTATATCTTTTCTTGTATAGTCTCATCCTCTTATTATTATATTTCCCATCATATCATTCTCCTACTTTTTTCCCACCTTTTCATATCTTTTGAAATTCATCTTCATCTATTATCATAGATCTTCAATGTAGTTATCCCTCCTCTTTACCTGCTCAAGTTTATCTTTTTAGTCTCTAAAAATTTATCAGCTCTTCATATTTTCAGGTCTTTCTATTATGCCCTCATCTTTAACTTCCTTCATTACTCTACATTTTTTTTTTTCTTTCACTATTATTCTATATAACTTCATGATTATTTTGATTATTCCTTTACCGTTTTACTGTCTTTTATCTCTTCATGTTATCATTCATTCCCCTTTCGAAGTATCCTGCTATTACCAACTAGAGTTATAGCTTAAATAATAATAACTATAACAAATTTCCATTTATTTTTATTGCAAAACCAACTCATTTCTTCTTTACACGCATTTGGTTTTTTTAATTGTTGAGTATAAACTAGGCGACCAGGTAACTTTCAGAGTAATGATTTATTGTCTAATGAGTCTATATGGTGCTTAAGCAAATTATTTCTCTATTTTTTTTCAGAACTATGCACAGTAAAAG
>NC_090750.1:20478410-20483771 GCF_036898095.1 Palaemon carinicauda
TAACATTCACTTACCTATTATTTAGTTCATTGACATCGGATTCTTTCTTCAAACAGAAAACAAAAATTATTCGTCTTCGCTGAAGTAAGTTTCAAATACCTATAGTTATTTCCTCTTGTGAATACCTACAAGATATTCAGATAATTTGAATTATAATAAGTCTATGGTAGATTTACATCAATTCTTTAAAGGATTGTTCAACTTTTGAATACAACGAGATATTTGATAGATTTTCTATTTAAAACTAATGTTCCGTTAATATCATTGCAGCAATTCGGTGAGGAAATCCATCCATATACCAAGGCACTTCCCCCAATTTTGGGGGGTAGCCGACACCAACAATGAAACAAAACAAAAAGGGGACCTCTACTCTCTATGTTCCTTCAGCCTAATCAGGGACTCAACCGAGTTCAGCTGGTACTGCTAGGGTGCCACAGCCCAACCTCCCACATTTTCACCACAGATGAAGCTTCATAATGCTGACTCCCCTACTGCTGCTACCTCCGCGGTCATCTAAGGCACCGGAGGAAGCAGCAGGGCCTACTGGAACTGCGTCACAATCGCTCGCCATTCATTCCTATTTCTAGCACGCTCTCTTGCCTCTCTCACATCTATCCTCCTATCACCCAGAGCTTTCTTCACACCATCCATCCACCCAAACCTTGGCCTTCCTCTTGTACTTCTCCCATCAACTCTTGCATTCATCACCTTCTTTAGCAGACAACCATTTTCCATTCTCTCAACATGGCCAAACCACCTCTACACATTCATATCCACTCTAGCCGCTAACTCATTTCTTACACCCGTTCTCTCCCTCACCACTTCGTTCCTAACCCTATCTACTCGAGATACACCAGCCATAATCCTTAGAACACTTCATCTCAAACACATTCAATTTCTGTCTCTCCATCACTTTCATTCCCCACGACTCCGATCCATACAACACAGTTGGTACAATCACTTTCTCATATAGAACTCTCTTTACATTCATTGCCCAACCCTGATTTTTTACTACTCCCTTAACTGCCCCCAACACTTTGCAACCTTCATTCACTCTCTGACGTACATCTGCTTCCACTCCACCATTTGCTGCAACAATAGACCCCAAGTACTTAAACTGATCCACCTCCTCAAGTAACTCTCCATTCAACATGACATTCAACCTTGCACCACCTTCCCTTCTCGTACATCTCATAACCTTACTCTTACCCACATTAACTCTCAATTTCCTTCTCTCACACACCCTTCCAAATTCTGTCACTAGTCGGTCAAGCTTCTCTTCTGTGTCTGCTACCAGTACAGTATCATCCGCAAACAACAACTGATTTACCTCCCATTCATGGTCATTCTCGCCTCCCAGTTTTAATCCTCGTCCAAGCACTCGAGCATTCACCTCTCTCACCACTCCATCAACATACAAGTTAAACAACCACGGCGACATCACACATCCCTGTCTCAGCCCCACTCTCACCGGAAACCAACCACTCACTTCATTTCCTATTCTAACACATGCTTTACTGCCTTTGTATAAACTTTTCACTGCTTGCAACAACCTTCCACCAACTCCATATAACCTCATCACATTCCACATTGCTTCCTATCAACTCTATCATATGCTTTCTCCAGATCCATAAACGCAACATACACCTCCTTACCTTTTGCTAAATATTTCTCGCATATCTGCCTAACTGGTAAAAATCTGATTCATACAACCCCTACCTCTTCTAAAACCACCCTGTACTTCCAAGATTGCATTCTCTGTTTTATCCTTAATCCTATTAATCAATACTCTACCATACACTTTTCCAACTACACTCAACAAACTAATACCTCTTGAATTACAACACTCATGCACATCTCCCTTACCCTTATATAGTGGTACAATACATGCACAAACCCAATCTACTGATACCATTGACAACACAAAACATATATTAAACAATCTCTCACCAACCATTCAAGTACAGTCACACCCCCTTCCTTCAACATCTCAGCTTTCACACCGTCCATATCAGATGCTTTTTCCTACTCTCGTTTCATCTAGTGCTCTCCTCACTTCATCTATTGTTATCTCTCTCTCATTCTCATCTCCCATCACTGGCAACCTCAACACCTGGAACAGCAACTATATCTGCCTCCCTATTATCCTCAACATTCAGCAAACTTTCAAAATATTCCGCCCACCTTTTCCTTGCCTCCTCTCCTTTTAACAACCTTCCATTTCCTTCTTTCACTGTCTCTTCAATTCTTGCGCCAGCCTTCCTTACTCTCTTCACTTCTTTCCAAAACTTCTTCTTATTCTCTTCATATGACTGACCCAATCCCTGACCCCCACCTCAGGTCAGCTGCCCTCTTCGCCTCACGTACCTTGCGCTTTACTTCCACCTTTTTCTCTCTATATTTTTCATACTTCTCTATACTATCACTCTGCAGCCATTCTTCAAAAGCCCTCTTTTTCTCTTCCACTTTCACCTTCACTCCTTCATTCCACCATTCACTGCCCTTCCTCATGCTGCCTCCAACAACCTTCTTGCCACATACATCACTTGCAATCCCAACAAAATTTTCTTTTACTAACTTCCACTCCTCCTCCTAAATTACCAGTTTCTCTTACTCTCACCTCATCATATGCCATTTTCAACCTTTCCTGATATTTACTTTTTACCCCCGGTTTTATTAGCTCTTCAATCCTCACTACCTCCCTTTTACATCCACCTACTCTATTCCCCCACTCTTTTGCTACAACTAATTTTCCTTCCACCAAAAAATGATCAGACATACCGTTAGCCATACCCCTAAACACGTGCACGTCTTTCAATCTTCCCAACATTCTTTTAGTTACCAACACATAATCCATTAAAGAGCCCTTTCTACTACTCTTCCATTTGCCACTCTTACCCATGTATACTTATTTTTATCTTTCTTTTTAAAGAAGCTAGCACTTATTACCATTTCTTGTTCAACACACATGTCTACCAGTCTCTCACCACTCTCATTTTCACCTGGTACGCCATACTTACCAATGACACTTTCTACCTCTCCAGTGCCCACTCTAGCATTTAAGTCACCCATAACAACTACATAATTCCTTCTACCCAGTCCTTCTACACACCTAGTTAAATCATTCCAGAACTCATTCCGCTCTTCTTCACTTTTCTCACTACCTGGCCCATACGCACTGACAAACGCCCAACATTCCCTACCCAACCTAACCCTTACCCACATTAACCTAGATGATATCTCCTTCCATTCCACTACTTTACCTGTCATCCATTCACTCAGCAATAACGCCACACCCTCTCTCGCTCTTCCCCTTTCAATCCCAGACACTCTACCAGACATTTCACCAAACATAAAAGAAAAAAAAAAACGTGTCTATGAAAAACTATTATGAAAATACACTGAAGAAGCAATATTGCAATATGAGAGTGAAAAGTTTTGTTGTATTTCTCAAAAGGAACAAATGTATTTTTTAAAGAGCGTCCTTTTCCTCACTATGTAAATCAATGCAGATGATATGCGAAGCTGTGGCTCACAATTACCAGGCAAAAGAAATACAATGTCGATTTCCTTTGTTTTCCTTAACAAAGAGAAATTTGCATCTCGGAAGGGATGATAAATTTTCATTTATAAAAAAAAGGGTTAATAATGTTTCTGTTCATTTAATATCAAATAATGTTTAATTTTAAGTAATTGTATCATTAATTTTATGATGTTTTTCTTTTATTTACACATAACAGTCTTTATTGCACCTTTAATTTGGTTATATAGAGATTACGATAGCTTTACACCAGTGTGACATTATGAGAGCTGCACATAAACCGTATGATTGGTCCTGGTATGAGCAAGAGTCTGGCAGCAGATTCTTTTATTCATATTTTCAATCGATGTTTACAAAATAAGAAAAAATATCCATAATGATTTAGCTAAACGGCCAATATAGCAAGAAAGAAACTAAGCTGCGGAAGAAAAATAAATGGTAACTATAGGATGAAGTAAACAAAATACTGTGCATAAAAATATGTACACAGAAGGAAACAAGAAATTTCATCAGAGGAGGAAAGAGACAAATATCTCTAACTTGATTATAGGTAGATTATAGTATCCACTTTTGAGACGCTGAAGGGTAAATCCTGTAAATTTGTCATTCAAAACTGATATTATAAATATAGAAAAAGAATATTTACAAATATAACTTAGAGCTAAAATGGAATAAATAAAAACCCATTCAAAGATTTGCCTCCAGTTCTTTCATTAATAGGTTTTGGTAATAGTAATGTCTTTAAAACATTATATTTATAACTCGTTGAAAATAACTCCTCAAGATACGATAATGAATTTAACACGTTACAAAACGTCCTTCCATGGGTCTCATAAGAGCTAGAATACGTTAAAGATATATCTTGTAAGTCGTCTGGGTGTTGAAATTGTTACAAAACTGCTCTCTATGGTTCTATTACGCAGAGAAAATCCTGAAGTTAGTCTGGTAAAGAAATAAACAGATTACTTCATACGTTTGATAAGAGTTGCAACACAGTAAACACCATTGCCTGTGCTTAGTAAGTTACATATTCCAAAGAATTTCAACCTTCACAAGAGTCCATTCATATCTGTGCCTTAAGTTAGCTAATGTAAATAAAGTCAATTCGAGGATTTATTGAATTTATCCAATTCATTCAGTGGTTGGAAAAAAGACTTAATAATGCAAGGATATCAAGTTACTGACAGGCAATTCTTACATTTTCCAAAGAATGTAATTTAACCACAACCTTTTTTCCCGTTTCGTTAGTAATTTGTTAATATGACTATAAATTTTCTGTTACTATATTTATATACTGATCTAATTATCTCTGTATATTTATTTAATAGGCGGTAGGTTATCTTTAAATTTAAACCATTAAAATGTAAAAAAAAATCAAAAATTCTTTTCCCAGTTGAATTTTTTTGTACCCCCATATATGTAAATTTCGCATATTTTATAATTTGGTTGTAAAAAAACGAAAAAATAATAACAATAATAATAATAATAATTAAAAATAATAATAAAAATATTAATAATAATACAAGCGAGTCATGTCAAAGATGTTAATTGAGCCAAAGAAGTCATCAAGTATATATATATATATATATATATATATATATATATATTATGATGAACGCTTCTATCGGGGCAAGAACTCGAACCTATGATTGTAAGTCGAATCAATCCTAATAGTGAACTCTACCAATGAACAATCACGAGGGTTATTAGGTCATTAATTCATCATCGTAATTATGATCATCATCATTTCCTCCTATTGACAAAAAAGGCCTCGGTTAGATTTTGTCAGTCGTCGGTATTATGACCTTTTAATATAATAC
>NC_090750.1:20496771-20501771 GCF_036898095.1 Palaemon carinicauda
TTTTTCCATATTTTCCCGTTTTTCTCCAAAACGGTTCATCGTAAGGGTAAGAAGTATTGGTACAAAGACGATAGAAAAGTAAATTCTACACATGTTTGTCTCCATAGGTATTTACCCTAAAATGGAAAGTTTTTGCGCAAACAAGCCCGGAATTGGAATACACAAATTTTGGAGAAAGTGAAAAAATCGACTTTGTACTCACATTTACCTAAATATCTCCTTAACTACTAACTTTACGGTAAAATGCCATAGAATTGCTCCTTTAGAGTGAAGATTTTTCTTTATTTTGCCGTATTTACTTTTCATTATATTTTTTATATTTTTGCAAAAGAAACACACACAAAAATAGACATAATTTAAATTCATGGAAAACATGAAAATAGAAAGTTCAGTAAAACAAATTGCAATAGTTTATTCTATCCACGAATGTGTCATTTGGACTCTTTGGAATACCACAGTAAATAATATGACATATTCGGCCATTTTGAGTTTGCGTAATTCCGTATTAAAAATGGCGGCCGTTCTCCTTTTGTGAATGGGAGTAGTGTATCCTCTAAAATTTCCACTTTTAAATATATATATATATATATATATATATATATATATATATATATATATATATATATATATATATATATATATATATATATATATATATATATATATTACTCAAAAAAGCGTGGTCTCCAGGAATTTACTGCAGACATCAGTTTTCACCCGTGACTTCTGTGGGCCCCTGGTTAAAATGAAGGCTGCACTTAATATTTCAAGAAGAAAATTACCTTTGCAATTTACTTGGGTTTTACAATGGTTGTAATATATAGAAGATTAACTAAAATGAAAAACATCAAATTATTGATTAGCTCTTGACGGTGTTTGAAAATAACAGAAATAAAAAAATACAATCATTGTTGCTCAAAATACATGCACAAACTAAATTAATCATGTTATGTGTCTTCGTCTATTAATATGTTAACACAAGTTTGACACTCCTCACAAAAATCTGTACAATATAACCTGTGTTTTTTGCATGAGCAGTGCTGAGTGTCACAAAAGCCTTTGCATTTGCATCTGATTACTCTCAGCAAGGCATCAGGCGCAGGGCTGTTGTCCATCGAGCAAGGAATTAAGTTTCTTCCATTTCTCTTCCAGCCCCAATCGTCAGGTTTAATATCACTGTTCCCTAGCCAGAATTGTGTTTGATAATAAACCCTGAATGAGTGATATTTTGCTGCATCACTAGTAGGTGGCAGGTCTTTCACATCAACACTTCTCAAACTCTTGATGACTTTGCCCTGAAACTTTTTCTTTCTCAGGTCATCAAGAGTTGCACAATCACTGCTAGAGCTGTACATCTGAATAATTGCTCGTTCTCCTGCTATTTTTATTTCCTCGTGAGTTGAGCTGGGAGACAAGAATGGCACAGCACACTCGCAGAGAACACTTTGTTTTTTCAGTACAGCTCCCTTTCCTATTTTGTTTAACCTTGACGTGGTGTCACATCCACACAGAGCATGCATAAATGGCAAACACCTGCAGTATTCTTCACCGAGTCGTGCACTAATTTCTCCGATGTTCCAAATGGGATGCTTCATATTGGATTTCTGTGATACCATGAACAGGTGCTGACTGGTAGACTTCATGTAATGACAGAGAAGCACCAAAATGTCAGTATCATCTGCTATAATGTATGTTACCTTGCTAACTGCCATGTTAACTGCCTCTTGCACTATTAGAAAATCTGCATCTCCCTCTGCATGCTTTGTAGATACACCATGCTCCTTCAGAGTTTCAGACAGAAAGTTGATAAATCTCTGTTTGTTTTTTATGGTTTGCTAGAAATGCCTCCTTAGTTCCAAAGGTAAAGACTTTAGTGCGTGTCAGGTGAGTCATATTTTGTCGATGCAGTATTGCTATATCCATCGAAGATAACAATAGGATAGCTATTTCTCTTGAAAAGAACAACATATTTGGATGCAATATCTTCATATGTTTCTCCTGCAGTCCATTTGATGCGTTGAAGCAAGGATCCACCATCAAAAACAGAACATTCAGCATCAGGGATTGACTCAACTTGACTTATAGTGGATTTTGATATGGCATCTGCAAGCTGAGATTTAGTGGCACTTCGAGGAAGTTCATTGCTTGTGAACAGTGATGGTGGGTATAGAGAGAGCTCAAACCTCATGATTTCACTTAAGCTGGTTTCAGCATTACTGGCTATCACAAGTAACTGCTGAAATAGAGCTTGAGGATCTACCTGCACTTCAACTCCATCTGTTACTATCTTCTGACCCATTGTCTTGATTTGGTGTTTCTTTCTTTCTGAAGATATAGTTTGTTGCATTTTGGTCTTCCATCATTTTTATTATATTGTTCCCAAAATATTTGGCAAGGTGAGCATTTGACTGTGGTGCGGATAATCCTGAAATAATGTTGTACAGATACTCATTTTCTGTGAAAGGACTATGTTGTTATAGGTACTGGAAAATCTTTGAAGTATCCTCCTGATCTTTCATCCTTCTGGATTCAGTCAAGTCTTTGTTTCTTTCAGTGCCAGTCTTCTCCTGGACACTCTTTACTTCATCACTTATCTGAGCAAAGACTGGCTTGGCTTGTAACCATCTTGCTTGTTGAATTTCATCCATACCTCGTCCATGTGTTAAGCCTCCTGTTGACTTTATGGATTTCATTAACACCTGCTCAATAACAAGATTTGGTGCTAACCCAGCCCAGTATCTGTCCGATCTCCAATGAAGAACAAACCAGACTCATTAAGTTGGTCATATAGTTTCTCGTTCGTTTTCTGTAGGTCCACCATGTCCTGGAGGAATAGATGTGCTGATTTTGTGTAGTTATTGTGTCCAGAGGCTGCAATAGATGGAAGCATTCTTTGCAGTGCCTTGAAGTACAATGTTGGCTGGCTGGTTCTTTGACCTCTGAGTGCAGATCACAGGATATCCATCATCTCCATGTACTGAACCCATAATTTTCCATTTGGGCTCTGTTGTAGCTGATCCTGAATATCTCTGAGCCTCTCTTCAACTGCCAATATGTTCTAGTCTTCAGTTTCCACTTAAGTTTCTATTGATCGAAGAACTTTGTCAAACTTCTGTAATGCTCCATCTATTAAATTCTGAGTGGCCTCATGATCTGATGCTTTCTTGACCAGTGATACATTCAAAGCAGCATCAACTAAGAAGTGGCCATGTACTGCTCGCTCATATGCCTTTCCATTCAGCATATGGTTGACAGTGTTGGGCCCATACACAAGGTCCAGTAGTGTTCTCAGTCCACTATCTTTCATGATGTGACCCATAGTGTCCAGGAAGCTCAATAAGGTATGGAATGGCCCTAGGATGAGAACAATATGTTTGAGTTGGTTTTCATGGCTGATGATATGCCTTGCCTTGAGCCACAAGGGTTGATCAAATGTGATGACAGGCGATATGTTGTATTTCATGCACTCGTCATTTACAAACATCAGGGTAGTAAAGATACAGCTTAAATTGTTTGGATCCAAGTCAACCATTGGTAAGAAGTGGGAGGATGCTTTTCCTAATTGGCTACCTCGGGTGATGGTCTGCATAAAGCCGGACTATCCTGGCCTGTTGCATTTATAAGGAAATGAAATCTTCCAAAGGGTATCAAGATGTTCTCTGATGTCATCATGGACAATGGACGATACTGTTTTGTAGTTCAACATATCTCCCACTTCTCCAAGTTTTCTATACCTTTTTAATGCAATACTTTTTGGCTTGGTCTTAAAATATTCTGAATTCCGAATGACTGTTTGAGATATGGCTACTGGTGGTGTGACCCATGCCATGATAAGTGTCCTTTCCAGTAATTGTTACTGTATTGTGGTCAACATTATCCGCAATGAAGTGGCAGAAGCTTGCTTCGTGCTAACAGAATATTCTGTTATCGGCCATGCAGGCATTAAAAAGTGGAAATTTAAGATACGTCAGTTCAAACAGTGAGAACGGTCGCCATTTTGAATATGGAATTGCTCAAATTCAAAATGGCCGAATTTGTCATATTATTTACTGTGGTGTTCCAAAAAGTCCAAATGACACATTCGTGCATAGAATAAACTATTGCAATTTGTTTTACTGAACCTTCTATTTTCATCTGTTTTGCATGAATTAAAATTGTGTCTATTTGCGTGTGTGTGTGTTTCTTTTGCAAAATATAAAAATATAATGGAAAGTAAATACGCCAAAATAAAGAAAAATCTTCACTCTAAATGAGCAATTCTATGACATTTCACCGTAAAGTTAGTAGTTTAAGAGACATTCAGGTAAATGTGAGTACAAAGTAAATTTTTTTAGTTTCTCCAAAATGTGTGTATTTGAATTTCGGGCTTGTTTGCGCAAAAACTTTCAATTTTAGGGTAAATACTTATAAAGACAAACATGTGCAGAATTTAATTTTCTATCGTTTTTTTACCAATACCTCTTACCCGTACGATGAAATGTTTTGGAGAAAAACGGGAATATATGGAAAAATATACCCTCCGAAAACGTTAAAATTGTGATTTTCACAACTTCAATAATGGCCGAATTTGTCCCATTTTGGATATGGTGTTTCTAAGAGTCCATATAACATGTTCATGCAATAAAACAAAATGTTGCAATTGGTTTGACCTAAAAAGCTATTTCCCATGGACTAGTTGTGGACTTTTGAAGGAGAGGAAAGATCATTTGAGAGTTTTTGGGGCTTTTGGTTTCGTATTTTGCATGTAATTATGGGGTACGGTGAAGACTTGTCTTTTTACCTTCTTTCCTTTTTTTTTTGTGGCAGGGAACATGGATGGATTATATTAAATCTCTTTCTCTCACTCTCTCTCTCTCTCTCTCTCTCTCTCTCTCTCTCTCTCTCTCTCTCTCTCTCTCTCTCTCTCTCTCTCTCTCTGTCTATATATATATATATATATATATATATATATATATATATATATATATATATATATATATATATATATATATATATATATA
>NC_090750.1:20511771-20516943 GCF_036898095.1 Palaemon carinicauda
AATAATTTTTAAATTAGGCTTGAAATGTAATAATTGAATATTAATGGTAAAAGTTTTTTTCGGTATAATCATATTCCAGCTCAAGATGACGTCATGTGCAATAAAGACTTCCCTGCACTTTTCCTCCCTAAGTATAGCATATTTTTTCAGACACTAATACGATACCCTATTTTTTGCAGGCACTGTATCATAGAATACACTTTTTTTGCAGGTGCTGTATCATACAATACACTTTTTTTGCAGGCACTGTATCATGCAATACCCTTTTTTTTTTTGCTGAAACTGTATCATACATTACCCCTCTTTTTTGCATATACTGTATCATACAAGACCTTCTATTTTGCTGACACTGTATCATACAATACCCTCTTCTTGCTGACACTGTATCATACAATGCCTTCTATTTTGCAGACACTGTATCAAGCAATACCATCTTTTTTTGCAGACACTGTATCATACAATCTCTTTTTTGCTGAAACTGTATCATACAATACCCACTTTTTTGCAGACACTGTATCGTACAATACCCTCTTTTTTTTGCAGACACTGTATCATAAAATACCCTGTCTTTTGCAGACACTGTATCATACAATACCCTCTCTTTTGCAGACACTGTATCATACAATACCCTCTCTTTTGCAGACACTGTATCATACAATACCCTCTCTTTTGCAGACCACTGTATCAAACAATACACTCCTCTTTTACAGTCACTGTATCATGCAATGCCCTCTTTTTTACAGATACTGTATCATTCAATACCCTCTTTTTTGCCGAGACTGTATCAAACAATACCCTCTTTTTTGCAGACACTGTATCATAAAATACCCTCTTTTTGCTGAAACTGTATCATACAATACTCTCTCTTTTGCTGAAACTGTATCATACAACACCCTCTTTTTTTGCAGACATTGTTTCATGCAATACCCTCTTTTTTGCACACACTGTATCATACAATACCTTCTTTTTTGCAGACACTATCATACAATACCCTCTTTTTTGCAGGCACTGTATCATAAAATACCCTCTTTTTTTGCAGACACTATCATACAATACCCTCTTTTTTGCAGGCACTGTATCATAAAATACCCTCTTTTTTGCAGACAACTATCATTCAATTACCCTCTTTTTTGCAGACACTATCATACAATACCCTCTTTTTTGCAGGCATTGAATCATAAGATATCCTCTTTTTTTGCAGACACTATACAATACCCTCTTTTTTTGCTGAGACTGTATCATACAATACCCTCTCTTTTGCAGACAGTATATCAAAGAATAAACTCCTCTTTTACAGTCACTGTATCATACAATATCCTCTTTTTTGCAGACACTGCATCATAAAATACCCTCTTTTTTGCAGGAACTGTATCATGCAATGCCCTATTTTTCACAGATACTGTATCATACAATACCCTCTTTTTTGCTGAAACTGTATCATACAACACCTTCTTTTTCGCTGACACTGCTTCATATAATACCCTCTTTTTTGCAGACACTGTATCATACAATACCCTCTCTTTTGCCGACACTGTATCATACAATACCCTCTTTTTTGTAGACACGATCATACAATACCCTCTTTTTTGCAGTCACTGTATCATAAAATACCCTCTTTTTTGCTGAAACTGTATCACACAATACTCTCTTTTTTGCTGAAAACTGTATCATACAACACCCTCTTTTTTTGCTGACATTGTTTAATGCAATACCCTCTTTTTTTGCAGACACTGTATCATACAATACCCTCTTTTTTGCAGACACTATCATACAATACCCTCTTTTTTGCAAGCACTGTATCATAAAATACCCTCTTTATTTTGCAGACACTATCATACAATACCCTCTTTTTTGCAGGCACTCTATCATAAAATACCCTCTTTTTTGCAGACACTATCATTCAATACCCTCTTTTTGCAGACACTATCATACAATACCCTCTTTATTGCAGGCACTGTATCATAAGATATCCTCTTTTTTGCAGACACTATATCATACACTACCCTCTTTTTTGCAGACACTCTATCATACACTACCCCTCTTTTTTGTAAACACCATCATACAATTCCCTCTTTTTTGCAGGCACTGTATCATAAAATACCCTCATTTTTTGCAGAAAACTATCATACAATACCCTCTTTTTTGCAGGCACTGTATCATAAAATACCCTCTTTTTTGCTGACACTATCATACAATACCCTCTTTTTTGCAGGCACTGTATCATAAGATATCCTCTTTTGCAGACACTATATCATACACTACCTCTTTTTTGCAGACACTATATCATACACTACCCTCTTTTATGGAGACACCATCATACAATACCCTCTTTTTTGCAGACACTATCATACAATACCCTCTTTTTTGTAGGCACTGTATCATAAAATACCCTCTTTTTTGCAGACACTATCATACAATACCCTCTTTTTTACAGTCATGGTATCATAAAATACCCTCCTTTCTGGCAGACATTTTATCATAAAATACCCCCTTTTTTGTTGTCATTTTATCATGAAATACCCCCTATTTTGCAGTCATTGTATCATAAAATACCCTCTTTCTTGCAGTCATTGTATCAAAAAATACCCCTTTTTGTAGTCATTGTATTATAAAATACCCTCTTTCTTGCAGTCATTGTATCAAAAATACCCTCTTTTTTTAAGTCATTGTATCATTAAATACACTCTTTTTGCAGTCATTGTATCATAAAATACCATCTTTTTTTAAGTCATTGTATCATTAAATACCCTCTTTTTTGCAGTCATTGTATCATAAAATACCCTCTTTTTTGCAGTCATTGTATCAAAAATACCCTCTTTTTTGCAGTCATTGTATCAGAAAATACCCTCTTTTTTGCACTCATTGTATCATAAAATACCCTCTTTTTTGCAGTCATTGTATCATAAAATTCCCTCTTTTTTACAGTCACTGTATCATAAAATACCCTCTTTTCTGCAGACATTGTATCATAAAATACCCTATTTCTTGCAATAAATGTATCATAAAATACACTCTTTTTTACAGTCATTGTATCATAAAATACCCTCTTCCTTGCAGTCATTGTATCATAAAATACACTCTTTTTTACAGTCCTTTTATCATAAAATATTCTCTTTTTTGCAGACATTGTATCATAAAATACCCTCTTTCTTGCAGTCATTGTATCATAAAATACCCTCTTTTTTTTGCAGTCATTGTATAATACAATACCCTCCTCTTCATTTCAACTCGCTTTAGTAGAGTAACCCCATTCAATACAATAACCTCTACATTCGCTGCATATTAACAATATATTCACAACAAAGTCTCCTTTGTATTTACAATACAATATAACGCAATAATTGAATATCTATTACAATACATTAATTATTAACGCAATCCATCACCTTCATTCTATATATTCATTCCAGGAAAAATCATTTGGAATAAAATGGATGTGAAAATAGATTCACAAGACAGTAAGATGAGGTTAGGGATATACCTTAATAAGAATCGCTGAGAGAGAGAGGAGAGAGAGAGAGAGAGAGAGAGAGAGAGAGAGGAGAGAGAGAGAGAGGAGAGAGAGAGAGAGAGAGAGAGAGGATTATTATGCAAATGTAGGTTACAAGTATCACAATGCCAAAGGTCAAGGAGCCTAATGCGAGAGAGAGAGAGAGAGAGAGAGAGAGAGGAGAGGAGAGAGGAGAGAGAGAGAGAGAGGATTATTATGCAAATGTAGGTTACAAGTCTCACAATGCCAAAGGTCAAGGAGCCTAAAGCGAGAGAGAGAGAGAGGAGTGAGAGAGAGAGGAGAGAGAGAGAGAGAGAGAGAGAGAGAGAGGATTATTATGCAAATGTAGGTTACAAGTATCACAATGCCAAAGGTCAAGGAGCCTAAAGCGAGAGAGAGAGAGAGAGAGAGAGAGAGAGGAAGGAGAGAGTGAGAGAGAGGATTATTATGCAAATGTAGGTTACAAGTATCACAATGCCCAAAGGTCAAGGAGCCTAAAGCGAGAGAGGAGAGAGAGAAGAGAGAGAGAGAAGAGAGAGAGAGGGAGAGAGAGAGAGAGGAGAGAGAGGAGAGAGAGAGAGAGAGATGAGAGAGGAGAGAGAGAAAGAGAGAGATACTGGTTTTTTCATAAAGAAAAGAAGGTAACTTTTTCACCAATCTATGAGCAAAGGCAAGAAATATTAATTAAGAGAGAGAGAGAGAGAGAGAGAGAGAGAGGAGGAGAGAGAGAGTGAGAGAGAGAGAGAGAGAGAGAGAGAGAGAGAGAATACTGCTTTTAACATATGGAATGAATAATGAACGTGCAAAAACAAGAACAATTGAGAGAGAGAGAGAGAGAGAGAGAGAGAGAGAGAAGAGAGAGGAGGAGAGAGAGAGAGAGGGAGAGAAGAGAGGAGAGAGAGAAAGAGAGAGAGGAGAGACTTTGTTGACGTGAAGTTTTTTTTCGGGAACTCGGAGAGCAGGTTTCAACCCGTTTTAAAGCTCTAGATCTCTCCTCTTTGTATTTTTAAATAGAAAAAAAATATAAATTTTTGCAAGAAAACTAATGAAGAGATGCTAAAGACATTTGACTCTTCAACATGTCTTCAAAACCCTGCTCCCAGACTCAGAAAGAGGCTTCATGTCTTCAAAATCTTTCGGAAGCCGTCTCCTTGTCATCTATCGATTTTTTCAAAATATAGCTAATACGAGATGAAGAAGTCGGTATATACTTTGAGAATGCATCCTACATTCTCAAAAGTGCTTACAACCAGCTTTGGAATGTTTTTGTTAACCTTCGGAGCCCTTTTCGGAGGACTCAACTTGGCTCACGGAGAGAGAGTTCTTCAGGAACGAAGCTCTCTTTGTGAGGATTATCTGTTATATCTAACGGGAAGTTGAACACTTTCCAAAAATCTTGGACCTTCAGGCTGTTCTCGTGGCTTCTACCAGAGGTGCCGCGCTTGCAGAACTGCTTTGGAGGAGGAGTTGGAACTAATGGCTCGCAGACTTCACTTCTACGAAGAGCGATAAACTTCTTCCCATTTGTTGGAAGGATGTGGAACGCCTTTGAAGATGCTCAACAATGCGAAATGACTGCAACTGGAATGAAGACTCAAATCGACCAATTCAACGAAAACCTGAAATCCTATTGGATACTCCTAAGACTGCTTCCGGATTTGAATACAGAAAAAACCTTTCTC
>NC_090750.1:20517443-20519943 GCF_036898095.1 Palaemon carinicauda
CGAGAGAGAAATGGAGGAAGAATTTTCAGGTATTTCCGTACAAAACCGATATAGTTTCTTGCCTGATGAAATGGAAGAATCAGAAGAGGATGAAGAATCAGAAGTAGAGGAAGAAGAATCAGAGAAAGAGGAAAAATCAGAACAAATTACAGAGGATTCATGATGAGGAAGAATTGGAACAAAATACGGAAGATTCAGAAGAGTAGGAAGAATCAGAACAAAATACTGAAGTTTCAGTAAGTGATGAGGAATCAGAGGAAGAAGAAGATTCAGGGGAAGAATCAGAAGAAGAGGATCAGAAGAAGAGAAGAATCAGAAGAAGAGGAAGAATCAGAGGAAGACGAAGTGTCAGAGGAAGAGGACTCAGACGAAGAAGAAGAATCAGAGGATGAAGAAGAATCCGAGGAAGAGGATGAAGATTCAGACGATAAGGAAGAATCGGAACAAAATACTTAAGATTCAGAAGTGGATGAAGATACAGAAAAAGAGGATGAAAAAACCGAAGGCGGCCCCTGCAAAGGCAAAGGTCATAATCTGCCAAAACAAGAGCGTGCTAAAGGAATGCCCCGCAGAGGATTCCAGGGTCGTCGAAAGCCTAAAAGACAAAATCCAGGAACAAAAAAGACCGGCAAGAAGGACACAAAGGCCAAGAACCGAAAGAAGCAACATGTTAGAAAAACAGCCCAAGATGCACATTCCCAGGAATCAGTTCCAGAGGTACAGAAGGATGGTGTAAATCTGACGCGTCTTGCTTGGGGGATGCTTGGATCAGCTTACAAGGCTGGCTGTGCAGAATGGAATAGCTGAGCTGCTTATAGTATGCTATGTTCCCTGGTGGGGTCGTACAGGGGCTTCGTCAGGTGAACAAAAGGTCGGATATCTAGGACTATTCTTTCGGATACTAACCTTCGGGTGGTTCTGGGGGAATAACCTAGAAGACCTGTATGCAGAGGGAAAACGCTCGGCTTTTTCTACTATGTAGTCAAGTCCTTATAGGATTGCCCAAGAGAGTTCCTCTACTGAAAAAAAAAAAAAAAAAAAAAAAATTGTAAATCCAAAAAAATAGTAAAAGCTAAAAAAATCTAAAAATAAATGATATTTTTTTTCAAAAATGGTATAATTATCCAAAAAAAAAACTTTAAAAATTTGAAAAATCCCAAAAAAATACAAATAATTAAAAAATCCAAAAAAAAAAATTAAAAAAAAAAAAAATTAAAAGGTAAATAAAATTCCCCCCGCCAATAAAAAAAAAAGAAAAGCAGAAAAATATAAAAAGAAAGAAAGTAGGGGAAGAGGGTAGTGGGAACCAAACCTTCAAATATGAGATGGCCAAACCCACCTGATGAGCCCTTTGGTAAGGGCGAAACCCTTAGGTCTTTCACAGTAGTAGTAGTAGTAGTTGTAGTAGTAGTACTAGTAGTAACAACATTATATATATATATATATATATATATATGTATATATATATATATATATATATATATATATATATATATATATACATACATATACATATATATATATATATATATATATATATATATATATATATATATATATATATATATATATATATATATATATATATATATATATACGCATACATATATATAAATATATATACACATACGTATATATATATATATATATATATATATATATATATATATATATATATATATATATATATATATATATATATTTGATAAATTTGGCAGATTTAGACATGATTTTCATATTCAAATAAGCCATATATTTTTTATACATCAATGTCTGGATTCTCTTAACGACCTCGGGATCAGAGCCCCAGGCGAAATCACACAAAGACAAGAGCTTTTGACCAGCCGGGTAAGTTACTGTTTATACAAGCTTCCCAGACAAGGATTCGACTCCCGAGCGGTCACAAGCTCTTGTCTATGCGTGATTTCGCCTGGGTCTCTGATCCCGAGGTCGTTAAGAGATTCCAGACATTATTGTATCAAAAGTGTGTGGCTTATTTGAATATATATATATATATATATATATATATATATATATATATATATATATATATATATATATATATATATATATATATATATATATATATATATATATATATATATATATATATATATATATATATATATATATATATATATATATATATATATATATATTGTCATGTCAAGGGCTTCAATATTTCAGATAGGTTTACTGAGGGGAATACATTTATCACTACTCTTCCCAAAATTATCGGGGCCAACTGTCCCCCTCTTCAGGTGAGTTGACATACTTGAAGAGAGAGGCAATTGTTCCCCCCCCCCCCCAACCCTTCTGAAGAATGATAGATAAATACATTTGGTACTTTCATGTTGTTGCCCCACCACTAATTTCGTGATATTAACATTATTATTTTTTCCAATTTTTTTAAATTTCATTTCTGTACAGTTTTTCTATTTTTCTTTTTCAGATAAAACAAGCCCACATTTGGATAATTTAAAGACACTCATTCGAAAAC
>NC_090750.1:20524943-20539689 GCF_036898095.1 Palaemon carinicauda
ATGTATTTGGCCTTCCCCATTCGATCAATACAATCCTCAATTCGAGGTAATGGATAACAATCAGATTTAGATAACTCATTCAACTTACGGTAATCAAAACATAACCTGAAATCACCGTCGGATTTCTTTACCAATACAACAGGTGATGACCAAGGACTTTGACTAGGTTCAATTAGGTCATGTTTTAGCATATAATCCATTTCCTTTGCTACAACCTCATTTTTGGAGGGATTCAACCTGTAAGTAGATTGTTTCACAGGAGTGGCGCTACCTACCTCTACATCATGTGTAAGGACCGAAGTCCTACCCGGTACATCCGAAAATAATTCTTTATAATTAGATACTAAATTTTTCAAAGACCTTTGTTCTTCCTTACCTAAATGTGAAATTACTCCCGAAAATTTTTCTAAAGACTTTCTATTATCCGACCGCCATTCACATCCATTAAAACAATTATCATCAATACCCTCCCCCTCTGAAAAAGAAAAATGGTTATTGTTCTCAGAATCTACCGTGTTCCCAATAGTTGCCACCGGAATGACTTTTTCCCGTTCCATATAAGCTTTCAACATATTTACGTGACACAGTTGAAAAGGTTTCCTTCTTTGAGGTGTCTCTACTAAATAGTTAACTTCACTTACTTTTTTCAAAACTTTCCAAGGACCTGAAAAAGAAGCTTTCAATGGATTCCCTGGGAAGGGTAACAAAACCAGTACTTTATCGCCTACCGCAAAGTCGCGTGCCTTGGACCTTCTATCAAAAAAGAACTTCATTCTTTTATGGCTACATAATAAGTTTTCACCCGCAAATTTCCAAGCCTTGGTTAATTTATCGCCTAGATTAGACACATAATCCAATAAATTAACCTCAGGGACGTCTCCCTCCCAAGACTCACGAACCACATCAAGAGGACCTCGAACACAATGGCCAAACACAAGGCTGAAAGGCGAAAAACCTAAAGACTGACTTGGGACAGAATGAAAAGCGAACAACAAATAAGGTAATTCCTTATCCTATTCAGAACCATTAATCAAACAATATTTCTTTACCATGGATTTCAGGGTCTGATGAAATCTCTCCAGAGCTCCCTGGCTTTCTGGATGATATGGAGAAGAGGTCACATGTTTTATATTTAACTCTGCCATTTTATCTCTGAAATACCTGCTAACAAAATTAGAACCACAATCCGATTGAATAATCTTAGGCATCCCAAACCTGGTAAAAAAGTCAATTAGTACATCTACAATTTTAACACTTTTTATTGTACGTAGTGGTATTGCCTCGGGATATCGAGACATCCTATCCATGATTGTCAAAATATACTCATTACCACTACGCGTCTTCGGTAATGGTCCAACCACATCAATAATGACTTCCTTAAAAGGTTCGGAAACTACAGGAATAGGACATAGAGGTGATTTTGGAATCCGCTGATTGGGTTTACCGACCCTCTGGCACACATCACAACTATTGACAAACTTCTTTACATCTGCCTTCAACTTCGGCCAATAATAATTCCCTAACAATTTGCAAGAAGTTTTATGAATTCCAAAATGGCCGGCCAAACCACTTTCGTGCGCTAAGGACATTAACTCCTTCCTGTAACCAAAAGGAACCATTGTCTGTTTCACAATTTCATAATCAACATTATCCACCCCCATAGGCCTACTCAACCTATATAAAATATTATTAATTATCTTAAATTTGGGACCAGTCATATAAGACACCTCCCCTGACTCGATAGGGAGTTCCCGAAACTCCTTTTTCTGGGCTTTGATTAGCTCTTCAGTAGTCCAATTTAACTTGTCCGTTAACATTCCAAGATCTACAGCTAGGCTATCACTACAATCTAAACTACTTAAATCCACATCAATTGTTGACTCTGCAGCGTCAACAATTCTAGCACTAGAACGAGTAACTGCTGCTACTTCACTATTAGGGTTTATCAATATCGGACAATTATTATTCTTCATAGCCACATCATTCCCTAATACAACATCAACCTCCTTAACCGGGAATTTATCAACTATGGCCAATTTCAAATTCCCTGCAAAGGAAGGGCAGATTAAATTAAAATTTTCAATAGCATACGACTTTACGGAATCAGGAAAACCAGCCAATAACACAAATTCCTCACTTTTGGGTACACAATTACAAGGTAATGCCTCCCTTAGAATCAAAGACTGAGCTGCACCGGTATCACGCAAAATACGCACTCGTCTTTTCTCGGACGAATTGGCGAAGGAGACACTACCGAAGGACAAATATCTGTCAAAACAACCAGGTAGTCATTGATCAGCGGATGTTGTTGGGGTAGGTTCTCTCTCTCTCTCTCTCTCTTCCACGCCCATCACTGGCCTAACATTAGCATTTTGGGATTTTCTAAACGCATAACACATGCTCTTTACGTGCCCCTTCTTATTGCAAAAGAAGCACGTAAATGTTTTCAATTTCTCTGGATTATATAAATTTTGTCTATTACCTCTGTTAGGAGAAAAATTATAATTAGCATTACCCTGATTATTACCCTGATTATCATTACTTCCATGATTATTTCTGTTAAACACCTTAGCATTATTATTCGGATTAGCATTATTATTCCTACCCATCTTAACCCAACTAGACTTCACATTTGTCGTTACTCCCCCTAACTCACTCTTATGAGACAAGCAATATTCGTCACTAGCGATAGCTACCTCCTGAACGGTCTCGAGTTTTAACTCTTCGAGGTGGACCTTCAGTTTATCTGGGACACACCTCTTAAACTCCTCCACCAAAATTAACTCTTTCAATCTCTCAAAATCTCCCACCTCCTTGGACTTGAACCAATCGCTAGCATACTGTTCCTTCGCCCTGGCAAATTCAACAAAAGTTTGTTCCTTACATTTTTTCTAAGTTCCGGAAGCGTTGCCTATAAGCTTCAGGGACTAACTCATAGGCCTTCAAGACAATAGCCTTTACACTCTCATAATCTGCTGATAGATCCTCCTCCAGCGTTACATATACCCTCTGAGCTCTTCCAACCAATTTACTTTGTATAAGAGTGGTCCAATACTCTTGGGGCCACTCCAACCTTGCTGCAATCCTCTCAAATGACACAAAAAACTCTGCTACATTATTCTCTTCAAATTTAGGTACAAATTTTAGAGCCTGCGCTAAATTAATAGCAGGCGTTACTAACCTATTTGGGGAATGGGTGGGGGAAAAAGAAACTGGGTTTCTCATAGCAATCTCATGCTGCCTCTCCTTTTCTCTTTCCCCTGCCTTAAACTTTTCCATTTCAAATTCCATTTGTCTCAGGGCAATTTGCCTATCCAAAATTTCTACTGACACTACATTATCAGGTTTCACCTCTTGTTCCCCACTTGTCTTTACAGTTTTAACATAATCATAAATGTGCAATAGCAATACACCCTTTCTAATGGATACATCATATTCCAATTCAAAATGCTCTGCTACAATTTCCAAGTCTTCCCTATTTAACTCTGCCAACCTCTCTTGCCACCCCTCTCCTCTAAGGAGTTCGAATACGTTAACAGCCATGATCACTTATTCACACAAAACACTAAATGTACATAAAACAACACCGAGGAGGTGAAAATACACTGCCTGAAAAAAAAATTACCCCAAGAATTACCTTTGCACAAACACATGTGAATACTCAGGAACGAACAGTCCTGTCACGGTCGCCACTTGTGATGGCTGGCTTTGACCATCACTCAAAACACTACACTTATCAAATAGTATTCACCATCATACAGTACTAAGTCCACTAAAGGTGGAATAGTAACCAAACATCAATACGAGTGCAAAGTCAACTCAAGGGGACAAAGAAAATACCACAAAAATTTCCTTGATTTTAATACATAATAACTAGACAGAAATAACACCTGAACCACAATAATACATTAATAAATGATACACACTCAATCTTAACTCCCTGTAAGAGAAAACAATTACACGATTACAGAAAGGTCATCAACACATGCATACTAAATGGAGAGAGGGTCCGGAAAGGAGAAGGCCAACGAAAAGTGAGAACATCCTAACAAATACAAACTAAATATCCCTATCTAGTGGACGATGGCTGGTTTGATTGAAAGGCTTTCACAAGCTCCAGTAATGACGTCAGTTGACTATCACAGGTCGTGATCACGATACTTAAATAGGTATAAATATTATTACCTTGGGACAGAGAGGTCCCCTTGGCTTTTACTGAACCAAGGGCAGTGCACAAAATGTAGGATGAATCGTCCTTGCTGCAGAGAAAGGATATCCAAAACAAGCTCAACAGCTTCACAATGTGGCTCTGCAAAGGCGTGGAATAATATAGATCCAATCACAAAGGTCGTGCCCTACAGGGTTGGAGGCTCAGAAACACAGTAAGGAACCATCCTGAAAAAAAAGCCCCTCCAAAACTCCGTTCACGCAGGGGCGCAGCCACGTAACCAACACCACTTGAAAATATAAAAAAGCCGTTAGTCCATTACAACCACTAACATAACCACCAGTGAAAAGACAAACAATTAAAGCAGGAAAACAATAAGTCTACAATATATTTAACCTTATACATCTATAAAAACTTAAATGATTTAGAAATATATAGCAATAATATTACAATATATATATATATATATATATATATATATATATATATATATATATATATATATATATATATATATATATATATATATACACACACACACACACACACATATATATATATATATATGTATATATATATATATATATATATATATATATATATATATATATATATATATATATATATATATATATATATATATATATATATATATATATATATATATATATATATATATATATATATATATATATATATATATGTATATATATATATATATATTTATATATATATATATATATATATATATATATATATATATATATATATATATATATATATATATAAATATATATATATATATATATATATATATATATATATATATATATATATATATATATATATATATATATATATATATATATATATATATATATATATATACATACTTTATATATGTATGTACATAAATATATGTTCTATAATATATATAAATTATATATATATATATATATATATATATATATATATATATATATATATATATATATATATATATATATATATATATATATATATATATAATTTCACAGTAACCCATCAGCCCCATGTTGTGAAATTACACGTCTCCACAAAAAGATATGACAAAAAATTTAACAACTTTGAAAATAAAAAACGAAATTACTTAAATGATTATTATATATGTGAATATATATATATATATATATATATATATATATATATATATATATATATATATATATATATATATATATTTATATATATAGAGAGAGAGAGAGAGAGAGAGAGAGAGAGAGAGAGAGAGAGAGAGAGAGAGAGAGAGAGAGAGAGATTTAATATAATCCATCCATGGTCCCTGCCTCAAAAATAAAAAAAAGGAAAGAAGGTAAAAAGACAAGTCTTCACCGTACCCCATAATTACATGCAAAACACGAAATCAAAATCCCCCAAAACTCTCGAATGATCTTTCCTCTCATTCAAAAGTCCTCAACTAGTCCATGGGAAATAGCTCTTTAGGTCAAAAAATTGCAATATTTTGTTTTATTGCATGAACATGTTATACAGTATGGACTCTTAGAAACACCATATCCAAAATGGGACAAATTCGGCCATTTTGAAGTTGTGAAAATCACACTTTTAACGTTTTCAGAGGGTACATTTTTCTATATATTCCTGTTTTTCTCCAAAACAGTTCATCGTACGGGTAAGAGTTATAAGGACTTTAACGATAGAAAATTAAATTCTACACATGTTTGTCTCAATAGGTATTTACCCTAAAATTTCAAGTTTTTGCGCAAACAAGCCCGGAATTGGAATACACACATTTTGGATAAACTGAAAAAAATCGACTTTTTACTCACATTTACCTGAATATCTCTTAAACTACCAACTTTACGGTAAAATGTCATAGAATTGCTCATTTAGAGTGAAGATTTTTCTTTATTTCAGTTTCCATTATATCTTTATATTTTGCAAAAGAAACACACACAAACACACACAAATAGACACAATTTTAATTCATGCAAAACAGATGAAAATAGAAGGTTCAGTAAAACAGATTGCAATAGCTTATTCTATGCACGAATGTATCATTTGGACTCTTTAGAACACCACAGTAAAAAAAACTGACATATGCGGCCATTTTGAGTTGGCGTAATTCCGTATTAAAAATGGCGGCCATTCTCATAGTGTGAATGGGAGTATCCTCTAAAATTTCCACTTTTAAATATATATATATATATATATATATATATATATATATATATATATATATATATATATATATATATATATATATATATATATATATATATATATATATATATATATATATTTATGTATATATATATATATATATATATATATATATATATATATATATATATATATATATATATATATATATATATATATATATATATATATATATATATATATATATATATATATATATATATATATTTTTGGGCTCAAGCCATGTCGTCCTGATGGAAGTTCCTATAGGGTAGCTTCCTAGGGTATATTACAACTACGGCGATATTCCCAGAGAATTTACCTTAAGGTACCAGAATTCTAACTCCTGGAGCGAGTATCCCTCGTGAAAGGGATATCGCGACATATCAGAGGACGTATTCTAGACACGTCACATGGCAATCTACGACCTGAACAGAGATTCGTCTCGTAGGAGGGAGATTGACGAGATACGAATTCGGGAAAGAAAAAGGGGAGCCGCTCCCAAGGCTTCCCTATCCCCCGATTCGTATGCGTGCCTGGCGCCAATCCTGGCGCCATCTGTATTCCTTTTTGCGTAGCTTAACAACTCGGTGTTTTTTCCTGTTTTTCTCGCAAATCTTGGATTTATTCAACTTTTCATGGCTTCTTCGTCTTCGTTGACCTCGGATAAGTTGAGTATAGTGTCTGTTATGTATAAATGTAGGCTCTTGGTAAAATTTTGAGTGATTAATAGGATTAATCTTTGATACAAGAGCCGTAGCCTACCAGAGGTGTCAGGGACACTGTCACTCGCTAGGTATAAATTAGTTAGTCAGAGTGACATTCCTGGTTGTTTTGCTTAATAAATTTTAGCTATTTAGCTTTACATAGGATTTCCTTTCGTGCTTAGTATTATTTGGCGAAGTATTCGCCATTCTGGCCTACGCTAGGCCATGTAGCCTAGTCGTTTGGTCCTAGTACTTAATGCATGATTTTGGTTTTTCCGAGTGTAATTAAAATTTTATTGAAGCTTTAGGCTATACTTTATACATTTTAGACTGTGTGGAATATTTCCAAGATTGTATACGTGAGAGTTTCGGTGAATTAGGTAATCGATTCTCTTGGTGCCTAGGCTAATTGCTTATGGAGCCTTAGTATACTTTATTATACTCCCCGGTTGCTTTCTTTTCTTCTGAGAAGGTATGCAATCCCTTTCCCTCTGTTTAATCCTTGGGCTTATCCCTAAGTGGTTTTTTCCGAATTTATTTTCGATAAAACTATACTAGGGTGTTACTGTACCTTCCTGTTCCAGCAAAGTCTGGTTCAAAGAGGGACAGAACAACAGAGTTTTTAGTCTGAGTCCGTGTTGTCTGGCTTGGGGCAGAGTCTCCCTCGCTGTCCTAACACTTACAAAGGGAGCTTAGCTCCCTTAGGTCACTATCGAAGGTTTCTGTAATTTATGATTCCTTCTTGTGTGATCGACCAGACTAAGTCCTGTTGCTGTTCTCGGGGAGGATAAAATCTTCCCTTGGGAATAGCAACGCCTTCCTTGCTTTGGTGCTCTGGAAGCTGGCAGGTATTATACTACTGTGCTGGCCCTTTCCTTTAGATCTCCCTTAGGCTAAGACAAAGTTCTTGGCTGCGGGTGATCTGTCACTAAAGTAAGGTTGGCAGGAACCTCTTGTCCCTTCCCCCTCTATCTCCGTAATGGCCTAGCCATTACTGTACTGTACCTTGCCGGCCGGCAGAGCTGGCCGGCAGGGGTATTACTGTACTGTATGTCATTCTACTTCTGGACCTAGTATAGGTTGGGATGTGGAATTGACTAAGCCCATTGCCGGCCGGCAGAGATGCTGGACGGCAAGGGTCTTATGTTTTCGAGTGCTGCCCGGACCTCTCTTGGTCCCTCATCCATGCCTACCGGCAGAGCCGGACGGCATTGGTCAAGGAAGCCTGAATTAAGTTTCTCCCCTTCCATATATGCACTCTTTCGGTTGCCGGGCTTGGGGGGTTGTGTACACTCTTATCCCGGCAGCCATTCTATTTTCTTCTAGTGCTGTACCTGTCCTGGCTGCCGGCCTATGAGGCCGGCAGCCGGGCAGGTGTAGTCTTCTGGTTCTTTTGCTGCCGGCTGGCATCGGTCTTTTACCTTTGCCGGCCGGCTTATGTCAGCCCTTGTCTGCCGGTCACCAAGAGTGTGGCCGGCAGCTGGGTACTACCTTGTGTAGTTGCTGGCCGGCAATCATTGCCGGCCAACACTGGCTGTTGCTGGCCGGCAGCTGCTGCCGCCGGCACAGGCATTTGAACCAGAGGGCTGCCGCCCTATAGCTGTTAAGTAGTATACTTTAAAGCTAATTGTGGTGTGTGCCGGCCAGCAAAGGCAGGCCGGCACACATCCTCCTATACTGTACTAGTATTCTTCTGTATAGCATATACAGTAAGAAGAAAACTATAGTAAAAGTTTAGGTACAGCACTGTATCTTCTAACACTATTGTGTTTTCTTGCACAGCCCTTTGCTGTTGCCCTCAGACAGGAAGCAGAGTTCTTCCCCGTCTATTATCCAGGATTTTAAAATCATTGCCTAGGTGTGAGCTCCACCTGTTTCCTCTGGAAACCTTGCATTGGTTACTCTAGTAGAGATAAACCATTTTGATTTTATTATCTGGAAGGCTGCAACAATGGGTTGTGAAGGAAACACAAGTGTGTGTCTTTCCTTTATGAATTGTTATGCTATACTATGCATATCCAGTGATACATAGTTCACTTGATACTCATGGAAATTTCTTTTCTTTGCAGGAGGACCCTCCGAAGTGCGGAAATGTTTTCTGCAATGTCCGCAGCAAGAACCTCTGCGGACATGAGTGTTGTAGGAGACACGCAGCATGCGCTGTCTCCAAGGATGATCTCCAGTATTGGGACCCTCAGGTATGTACTGTATGCACTAACCTGATTACTGAGGCTTTTGATTCCCCTAGAACGGCGGAATCAAGGGATATAGCTAGGGAAAAGCTTCGTACTTGGGTAAGGGGCTTCAAGAAGAACACCTCTGGCCCTTATCTTCCAAGTGAGAAGATGAGGGCGTATCTTTTTCCCCAGGCATCAGCTGAGGCAGTGATTCCCCAGCCTCAAGAAGAGATCCCTCAAGATGAAGTCCAGGTGGACGAGGAAGTCGCAGATGCGATGCAAGACATCAAGTTGTGTGACAGGATGTCTGACCTGGACGAACGTTTGGAAGAAGACCTCCTGGCAGAAGGCCAGGATCAAGTTCAAACCCCGGATGTCGTAGAGGATGAGGTCGACGAGGTGTCGGCTACTCCGGTTCAGATGCCGGAGCCTATCCCCTCAACATCGGCTGGTCTCCCAGTAGAACTGGGACAGGCCCTCTCTTCGATTGTTGGAATGATCCAACAAATGCAGAAGGAGAATCAGGAGAAGGCGGCTGCAATGGAACTGCGTATGCAGTCCCTGGCAGAATCACATGGGCCCCGGAAAAGGCTCAATGTGAAAGACCTTCCCATATGCTCAGATGCTAACCCATGGAGGTATGCTGAGCACATGCCGATGACGACTGGAAAGATCGTCATCTCGGATAAGCTGGGTTCAGTTCCCCTAGAGGAGGTAGAATTCTGGCCCAGCAAGGCATCATATCCGGACTGCTATGTCCGGCTGAGAAAAGAACCAGCTTCAAGGGAGGAGACAGAGCCGAAGGAGGTCATTATTATGGACCACACTAAGGCTTAAGCCCTACTTTCATCCTCGATGAAAGAGAGGGGCTTCTCGAATTCGAAGGTAGCTGCATTGAGCAAGAAGCTCCCTTCGTTTGTGTCCTCTCCTGATAGAGCCTTCCCCTTTTTACAGAAAGGGTTTGCGGCTGTCCTAAAGGCAGTCGAGGCCGGCAAGCCTTGCCCCTCCCTGGAGGAGTGTAAACCCTTGTCGCTGGCTCTACCTATGGACCACAAAGACTGGAAGGATGTCCATCTGACATTCTCAGTGGGAAAGTTGGAGGCTGATATTGCCGGACGGCAATTCGGCGAGGACCTCCCCAAGCTGTCCGAATCTCTTTTACGAAGAGAGTTCGAGACAAAAGAAAGACTGGCTGCCTCAATGTCTCATCAGACTACTCTCGAGACGATGGCAAGTGACCCCAAGGTCCATGAAATGTTCATGGTAGTGGCTAAGTCTCACCTAGCCACAGTGACGAAGGACCTTTATAGCTTCGTCAAGGCAAGGAGAGCTTGCAGGGAGTTCGTGTTCACCGGGGCTTCGGTGAGACACGAGCCAAGGAAGTTAATCTCCTCCAACATTTGGGGAAAAGACCTTTTCCCTACCGATGTGGTCAAAGAGGTTGTTGATAAGGCCGCCGTGGAGAATAGAAACCTTCTCCAGAAGTGGGGCCTGTCTATCAAAAGAAAATCTTCCCCGGATGAGGGTCCTCAACCAAAGAGGAAGAATATGAAGACTAGGCTACCATTTCGGCCAGCCAAGCCTTATAGACAGCAACAGCAACTGCAATTGCCTTTGCCTCCAGTGCCCCAGATGGTGGCACAAACCCCGACTGCCTTTCAGTGGGTACCCCAGGCTGTGCCAGGTCAGTCAACCACATTCGCCCCAACGTTCGAAGGACAGTCTTCTTCCTTTCGTGCAAAACCTAGAGGAGCAGCCAGAGGCTCGTCTAGGCGCCCCTCAAGGGGAAGGGGATTCAGAGGTGGTCGTGGTCAAGGAGGCAAGACCTCAGGACGGCAGTCCAAGTGAAATGATACCGGTAGGAGGGAGACTGATGAAATTTTGGGATCGCTGGACCTTCGATCCCTGGGCCCAAAGCCTACTCAAGAATGGACTGGGTTGGAGCTGGTACAGCACTCCACCCCCATGCCTTCGGTTTTTCCAACACTCCACCCCCATTTTGGAGGAGTACGTTCAAGAACTGTTGGAGAAAAATGTGATCCGAAAGGTGAAGTCCATCAAATTCCAAGGGAGGCTGTTTTGTGTTCCCAAGAAAGACTCGGAAAAGCTCAGAGTCATTCTGGACTTGTCACCACTCAACAAGTTCATAGTGAATTGCAAATTCAAGATGCTAACACTGCAACACATAAGGACCTTACTGCCCAAGAGGGCATACTCAGTCTCTATAGACTTGTCAGACGCCTATTGGCACATTCCAATCAGTCGTCGACTCTCCCCCTACCTAGGGTTCAGGCTACAACGGAAACTGTACGCCTTCAGAGCCATGCCATTCGGGCTAAACATAGCCCCAAGGATTTTCACGAAGCTTGCGAGCGCAGCTCTCAAACAATTACGCCTAAAGGGAATTCAGGTAGTAGCCTACCTGGACGACTGGCTGGTGTGGGCAGCATCCGAGACCGAATGCTTGCAAGCTTCCAGTCAGGTGATCCAGTTCCTAGAGTACCTAGGCTTCAAGATCAACAAGAAAAAGTCTCGACTTTCTCCATCCCAAAAGTTCCAGTGGCTGGGAATCCACTGGGACCTTTTGTCACACAGTTTCTCCATCCCAATGAAGAAAAGGAAGGAGATAGCGAGCTCTGTCAAGAGACTTCTAGATTCCGAAAGGATATCAAGACGCGAACAGGAGAGGGTACTAGGCTCTCTCCAGTTTGCTTCAGTGACAGACCCAGTGCTAAGAGCACAGCTAAAGGATGCAACCGGAGTTTGGAGAAGGTATGCATCAAACGCGCGAAGAGACCTGAGAAGACCAGTGCCGCCTCGGCTACGTACTCTTCTCAGACCTTGGTCCCAAGCCAGACATCTAAAGAAGTCTGATCTTCTTCAGCCACCTCCCCCGTCGATGACGATTCACTCAGACGCCTCAAAGGAGGGATGGGGAGGTCACTCTCATCGGAAAAAAGTCCAGGGGACTTGGTCCAAGCTATTCAGGACCTTTCATATAAACTTTCTAGAAGCTATGGCAGTGCTCCTTACCTTAAAGAAAGTCTCCCCGCGTCACTCGATCCACATAAGATTGGTGACAGACAGCGAGGTGGTTGTGAGATGCTTGAATCGACAAGGGTCGAGGTCACCACCTCTCAACCAAGTGATGTTAGCCATTTTCCGATTGGCGGAAAAGAAGAAGTGGTACCTGTCGGCAGTTCACCTTCAAGGAGTCCGCAATGTGACAGCGGACGCTCTATCCAGGTTCACACCGATAGAGTCGGAATGGTCCTTAGACGTAGGATCATTTTCCTTCATTCTGAATCAAGTCCCAGAACTGCAAATAGACCTCTTTGCGACGAAAGACAACAAGAAGTTGCCCCTGTACGTGTCCCCGTACGAGGACCCCTTAGCGGAAGCAGTGGACGCAATGTCCCTCGACTGGAACAGATGGTCCAGGATTTATCTGTTCCCTCCTCACAACCTTCTGTTGAGGGTCCTCAACAAACTGAGATCCTTCAAGGGGGTAGCGGCAATAGTGGCCCACAAGTGGGCGAACAGTATGTGGTTCCCCTTGGCGTTGGAACTACAGATGAAGTTCGTGCCGCTACCACATCCAGTTCTGACCCAGCGAGTCCAGAAGTCGACTGTCTGCGCTTCATTACAGAAAACCCAGACCCTGCAGCTCATGATTTTCTCGCCCTAGCGGTGAGAAAGCGCTTCGGGATTTCGAAAGCCAGCATAGACTTCCTAGAGGAATACAAGTGCAAATCGACTAGAAGGCAATATGAGTCATCTTGGAGGAAATGGGTGGCCTTTGTAAAGGCAAAGAATCCGCAGGAGATCTCAACAGATTTCTGCTTATCTTTCTTCATCCACCTCCATGGCCAAGGATTGGCAGCTAACACGATTTCAGTGTGTAAATCAACTTTGATGAGACCCATTTTATTTGCCTTCCAGATCGACCTAGGTAACGAGATCTTTAATAAAGTTCCGAAAGCCTGCGCTAGGCTCAGACCTTCAGCACCTCCAAAGCCTATCTCATGGTCTTTAGACAAAGTTCTTCATTTCGCCTCCTTGTTGAGCAATGAAGAATGTGCGTTAAAGGATTTGACGCAAAAAGTTATTTTCCTATTTGCACTCGCGTCCGGGGCCAGGGTTAGTGAGATCGTAGCCCTCTCGAGAGAGGCAGGTCGTGTTCAGTTCCTGGATGGGGGGGAGCTGAACCTGTTTCCGGATCCTACGTTTCTCGCCAAGAATGAGTTACCCACCAACAGGTGGGGTCCCTGGAGAATCTGCCCTCTGAAAGAAGATGCATCTCTATGTCCAGTAGAATGCCTAAAGGTCTATCTTCGTAGAACTTCAGACTTCAAGGGTAGTCAACTATTCAGGGGAGAAACATCAGGCTCAAATTTATCTCTGAATCAACTCAGAGCGAAAATGACATATTTTATTCGCAGAGCGGATCCTGACAGTACACCCGCAGGTCACGATCCGAGGAAAGTTGCCTCATCCCTAAATTTCTTTAATTGTATGGATTTTGAACATCTCCGTTCATACACGGGCTGGAAGTCTTCCAGGGTGTTCTTTCGCCACTATGCGAAGCAAGTAGAGGAACTTAAGAGATCTGTGGTAGCAGTGGGTCGTGTAGTTAACCCTACTGTTTAACTCTGCGAGGAACAGTGGTCTTAATTGGGACGATTAAGTCCAGGGTGAGTGTGTAGGTACATACTGTACTACAAACTAAATAAGGGCACCAAGTGCCCATATAGACTGTTCCTTCTTTCAAAGGTGAATCTTGCATAAGTTCAAACATGTGTGCCAAGCGTTTCTAACGCTAATGTGATTGATTTGTAATACAGATTTTTTATGACTTGATACCTTGGTATCTTATTAAAGTGGTGTTTAATGGTTTTTCTTTCAGATAAACAAGTTCCGTTTACTATCATACTTATGCTTAAAGTTTTGGGTTACCCTCTTTTATATAAATATATATATTTGTTGTTAACCTGTCTGTTTATTATCTGTCAATAAACTTGTTCTTGAGAACCTTGCGTCTCTTTCACCTGTGTCAATTTATTGGTATAATTGAGCATTTTAATTCTATGTATCTTATCTGGGATAATTCTGATAGAATTGTTCTGTTTTGCAAGCTATGTTGCATTGGTTTATGTAAGTCCCCTAATGGGAGGACTCCGTCCCATAAAGGGACGAGGGCGGTTTTATTAGTTTCTTCCTATGCGGATATAAACCTTTGTCCAATACAAGTATTGTGCGGATTACTGGTCAATATATTGACGCAGTGGTTCTATACAAACTATGCTTTACTTAATATAGGGCGAGACCACTATATTGGCTTGCCTGGTATTCATACATAGATATATGTACTCTTCGAGACTTTCCAGAGTCTAGTAGGACTCTTCCCTGTAGGGGGCAGGAAGCTCTAACATAGTTTATAGTTAGTTGAAAAGATGTATAACGGTAACATCTTAGGTCTCTAGGTCTAGTCGACC
>NC_090750.1:20540189-20542689 GCF_036898095.1 Palaemon carinicauda
TTCTTCTTCTTCTTCTTCTTCTTCTTCTTCTTCTTCTTCATTATTATATTTTTCCCCTAAGATATATGATGTATGATAATAAAACTGATAGGAATTAATCATGACAATTGTTCCATAGAAAATTTAAACTGAAAAAATTAATTCCATATTAGCATTACAATGGAAATATTTACTCGATATATCTGAGTGAAATTAAATCATAGCGATCGCTATTACGAGAAACACTTTTGATCTAATTGAAAAAAAGTGTTATTTCTTTTGATCCTTTCCACATTTTCATGAAGTTATAATCATATAAGCTAATTATTTTTTAATCATCCTTCCACGAATTACGCGAGTGTAAATGGTGATTTCCATTACATATCAAATATATAAAGTTATCGTTATTTTGATAATTGGAGGAACAATGTTGCTAACAGGAAAAGATAAGAAGATATAAAGAAGCAAATGACAAACAGTAAAGAAACACAAAGAAGAACATTTTATACCCTTTGATATTTAAGAAAAATATAAACGCTTCTGTAAGACTCAGCATTAATCCAGTAAAACCCTTTAGAGAAAATTATCAATATAACCGTGATGGGGACCAGTAAAATTTGAGAAATAGCACTGGTACTTCAATGCTTGCCTCCTCCCCCCCTCCACCCACACACAACCTTCTTAGTATACTATCGTAGAGTGCTCTGGTTCATACTGTATATGCCGATGGATTTGGCTGGGTGTTGGTTTAACTTCCCTCTAAATTTCAAGTTTAAGGCATAGAAAAAATCAATACTGACGCCGAAAAAGCATATTTACATTCCACTTTGAGTATCAACGAAGATAAACGTGGTTGCCATCTGGATTTCAATAGCCAGAGCCAATTTAATCATAATCAACATCTTCATCATTATCAATATCTTCTATTCCTAAGACCATTGACGCAAATGGCCTTGATTAGATTTTGGCAGTCTTCTCTGTCTTCAGCTATTGATTCAACATGCAGGTAAGGATTTTTAAACTTATCTAGTACCTTGTGGAACTCAGTTAAACGTTTGGTGAACTAATCTTTCTAGGGAAGTGTGAAAGTATGCCTAAACCATCTCCATCTACCCCTCACCATGATCATATCCAAATATGACAATCGAGCAATGTCTCTTATAGTTTTATTTCTAATCCTATCCTGCCATTTAACTCCCAATACTCTTCTGAGGCATTTGTTATAAAATCTACCAAAGATGTTGAAGAATTTTTTATTGTCATATCATAACACATGTCCTTACTGCAACACATATCTCACTAAACTGATATATAGCCTGATTTTAAAAAGTAAGTTAGGTGATTTTATTTCCAAACTTTACTTAACCTAGTTATTTATTTTTTCTTAATCTTTCAATACACTCAAATTATAAATACCTATTAGAGATCATAGTTCCCAAATACTTAAATAACTCCACCTCATTAATCCTTTCTCCATCCAATGATGTTTCATCTTCTATTACACATAACATTTTCATTATATGTCTTTCCTCTATTTATCTTGAGCCTACTCTTCTCTGATATTTCATGCATTGTAGTAAGCAAGCATTCCTAATCCTGTGGTGTTCTGCTAATAAGGATAGCCTTATAAGTATACTATAGTTCAGTAAATTTCTTATAACAAATTCATTCCACTCTTTCCCCAACATCTCCAACTGTTGTATCCATCACAAAATCCCAGAGGAGGAGAAACAACAAGGGTGATAACACATTCTGTTGAAAAAACCCGCTGTTTACTGGATTTCCATAATATGGACTATATTGACATTAACTTTCCACTTGCTATGCTCATGAACATTCTTAATCAAATTTCTATGATTATGAGGAATTCTATAATGAGGCAGGACTCTCCAGAAAATTGGAGAGTGCAGTATTAAAAGATTTCTTATTGTTCACAAATGCTAACAACAGGGGATTTCTATATTGTAAGCATTGGTGTATAACACGTCTCAAAATAAGAATTTGGTTAGCAAAAATTTTACTTTTTCTCTATCAAGCCTTTTCCTCTCCCAGCCTTTTATTAATCTTTCTCTCTAGTCTCTTTAGAATAAACATATTATACATATTCATGACAACTGACAAAAGTGTGATACCTTTCTAATTATTACAATCAATCGGGTCTCCTGCTTTAGCCAGTTTTACCAACACTCTAACCTTCCATTCATCAGGTTTTGCCTTTTCATGCTAAATTCTACCAAACAATCTTGTTAGTATTCCGGAGGTCTGTGAGAGAGCCCTTCGGTGATAACTGAGAGGCAAGGTGGATGCAACTAACTTTATTTCAGCAAACTAAGAATTTATATATAAGCCATTTTGTGGAAGAAAAAAAAAATTGAATGGGCACGCTTCAACAAGTTGTTATCAGCGGGAAGGGAGAGTGGTGTATATATATATATATATATATATATATGCAGAAGAACCACAGGGAAAATGAAAATACGAAATATACGCTTAACTCCTGACTAGTTTCGTGATACTTTTT
>NC_090750.1:20547689-20552689 GCF_036898095.1 Palaemon carinicauda
TGTGCCTACTTGTAGACTATCCTTTCTGGCCTTGGTAGGTGAGATTTTCTCCTCCCCTGGCTGAAATTTCTCTGCCTCCTTGGAGACCACCCTTGGATGTTTCTCTGCCCCTTCCCTTTCCCAGTTAGACAATAACCTGACTGCACTGGGAACTATGTTCCTCTTGTCCAGTCATCTCACCCTAGCTTATGAGCTTTCCCTCGCCCACTAGATAGGCTAGGCTGGCCTACACAGTTCATCCTATGACCTAACCCTATCTAGATTTGGAGTTGGTACCACTTGGCGTCCTCCTCTGCCGTCTTAGCAGTGCTTGTTCTATGCCTGCTGACTCACTACCTGTGCTATATCCCTCTTTCTATGGAGTCTTGCCTCCATTGCCTGATTAGCCTATCCACACAGAGGTGCCACCTTCTGTCTGTGCTTCCTGTCTTGTCAGCCTGAGTTATTCTCGCATTGGCTGTGCCTTGGCTATGGGTCATCCCTTCTGCCACGTTAGCTGCTGCTTTAGACTAGTTATGTGCTCTTTCCTATCCCACATCTGAGGAACATTTTCCTCTAGAGGTGGTCGATAAGATCTTTCCAGATTTTCAGGACATCATCTGAATTAATAATTCCTACTGTCCTGGCCTTCTTGTCCAGCACTCATTATCTTTTAGGATGCACCCCTACTTTTCCTAAATTAATGATAATGATCAGGTCATGGCAGTTTCACTTATTAGCTGGTTTTCCTTCCTGTACTTCCCCTGAATATGAACCCTTCCCTCTAGGATTGTTCACCCACCCATAGTTTACTTTTAAATGTGTGTGCAGCCTTATGTCGAAATAGTTGCCGCCTTCCAGCTGCTGCCACCTCAAGGGCAGCTGTTGTTGAACTATGCAGTATGATGAGTGAACTTGACTTCTTAGGCTGTTTTGATATTCATTTGATGTGATCCTTTCCTCCCTATTCCAACCCCCAATCATTATATTTTACTTCATGAATCGCAATAGATTTTTGAGCGGTTTTGCATGTGTTCTGACTATGTTCAAGCTTTAGTCATTCTTTAGGGGTAGGTCAATTTAGGTTTGGATGTGTTCTGTTTAAGTAATTTTTAGACGATATAATTTCTAATGATAAATGCTCATCGAAGTGTATTGTCTTCATAGGTCAATGATGACAGGGAGTTTTCAACGGTCACCTGTACCAGCTGGGTCAGATTACTCTGTGGCCACAAGACCTGCCGGAAACATACTGATTGTAATTTTTCCAAAGGATCCTTGGCAATCTGGGAACCTACCAACTGCCGTGTTTGCATGGATTTCCTACAAAGTTGTTTCTGTGTCAATGATGTCTCCTTAAATGTTCGAGATTGACATCGGAGGACTCTGAGGTGTATCGGAGGACTCTGAGGTGTCCTCTATATTTGTTCACCAGTTACCAACGGTCCAACTCCCATTGGTGCCACCAGATCATGTGAATGATGAAGTCCGACAGGCTCTACAAGTCCTGAGCCTCGACGGTGATAAAATGTCGACTACTTCCTCTGTGTCGTCAGAGATGTGTAGGATCCTGCTGATCACGGAAGCCTCAGAAGAATCATTGGATGTACATCAGGTGAGTATAGCTCCCAGTGCCTCTTTATTTTCCCCAATCACTGTGGTTCAAGCCACAGCTTCCACCTCCACCTGCGTTCCGACGTTAGAATAAACTTTGCTTCCAAGTAATTTGATACTATTGGCATCCATGAAAGCTTTCATGGTGAAACTAACTGCCAAATAAGAATGTTTTGAAGTGGACCTAATAGCAAGAATAGATGTTTCAAAAAAGGCACCTGTTCCCCAGGCTCCCCCAGCTTCGAGCCTAACAGAATACACAGATAAGAACCCTTGGCGCTATGCTGAGCATATGGCCTTAACTGAAGTGTTCCTTTATATTTGGGAGGGTTTTGGTTCCAAACCAGTTTCGGTCTTGGAATTCTTTCCATCGATCAATAGCTATCCTTACTGCTATGTGAGGCTTAACTTGTATGCCTCCATTAGGGATGATATGATCCCTAAAGAAACCATCATTCTGAACAATGGCAAGGTTCAATCCCTTTTTGTTAGAGAGTTAAAGATGGCTGAAATCTCTAATACTCAACTATTTGCCTTTGGTAGGAAACAGGCCAATTTTGAGGCCGCCAATGAGAATGTCTTCCCTTTTACCTATAAAAGATTATAGGCCATGATGAAAGCAGTAATGGAGAACAGGTCATTCCCAATGCTAGAGGAATGTAAACCTGTCTCTCTAGCCTTTCCTTATAATTTGAACGCCGGGGTGGGGGGGGGTGAGGCGTCCAGCATGCTTTCTCTATTGGAAAACTAAATAAAGACATCGGAGCCAAACAGTTTAATGAGAAACTGCATAGGATTCACGAATCCTTGTTAAAGGGAGAACTAGAAGCTAAAGAGATACTTTTAATCTCTTTATCCTGCCAATCTTATCTAGAAATGCTTTTTGGAAACTTTTCCAAAACTGATCTCTTCCCTGTCTTAGAGAAGACTTGCCTAATCATGCTTCATGGGGATCTGCAGGCTTTCATCCTAGCCAGGAGAGCATGAAGTGAAAGCGTCCTAGCCACTGCAATTAATTAGACATGAACCTAGAAAACTGATCAACTCCAATATCTGAGGAAATGATCTCTTCCCAGAGAAATCGGTTAAAGAAGATATGATCAAAGTGGCTCAGGAGAATAAAAGCCTTATTGACAAGTGGGGTATTTCCTCTAAAGGGAAATTTACCACCAATGAAGAACCTCAACCCAATAACGAGAGCCAAGAAGTCCCTTTAAAGAAAGGAATTCCTTTCCTATCATGAAAGCCTCAGTTACCGCCATCCCTCAGATTGTGTATACGGATCCTCAGCAGTACGTTTCAGTCTCCAGCCTTCAACCTAGTGTACGAGAGAGTTATCACCACATTCCACCCTGCCAATGCTCATAAGAAGGGCTCTGGTAAGAGGGGAAGGTCTGGAAGAATCGGTCAAACTCGAGGCCAAGGAAGTAGAAGACGACTAATTTAGCCAATCTTTCAAAACAACAATAACGAGCTTACGGCAGGGGGACGACTTCACCCGTTTATGGATCAATGGAAGCTCAATCCCTGGGCTCATAGCATAGTCTCAAAAGGGCTATGCACGAAAGGGAGACACAAACTACACAGTTCAAGAGGTTTTTAAAACCCAGAACCCCCCTTTTGGAGGAGGATTATGTTAAAGACCTTCTCCTGAAGGGAGCCATCCATTGCAAAAGATCCTTGAACTTTCAAGGGCGACTACTCTGCATGCGAAAGAAAGATTTGAAAACTCTTTGAACTCTTATGGAGTTGTCCAAACTAAATAAATTAATTGCTGAATGACAAGTTCCAAATGCTTACTATCTCGCAAATACGTACCCTACTACTCCAGAGGCTGATACATTCTCTATAGATCTTACAGATGCCTATCGCATATAGATCGGCGCTACTCCCAATCCTGGTTTCAGGGTGGCAAGAAATGCCTATGGATTCAAAGCTATGCTCTTCTGGCAAAAAAATAGCTCCAAGGATTTTCATGAAATTAGTTGAGGCCTTTGTCCAACAGCTTCGGAAGAGAGGCCTTAAGATGCCGGTGTACCTGGACGACTGGTTAGTCTATGCTACAACGAAATTGGAATGTCCTCAAACAGCCTAAGAGGTCATGAAATTCCTACAATCTCCGTGCTTCCAATTCAACATCAAGAAGTCCAGGCTATCTTCAGCTCGGGAATTCCATTGTCTAGAACTTCTCTGGATTCTACAGTCACACAACTTCTCTCTACCGCAAGACAAGAGAAAGGAAATCACAAACTCAGTCGGTGCATACTTCGTTCAAAAATACTCACCAGATGTCAGCAAGAAAGGGTCTTGGGGTTTTTATAGTTTCGCTGTTATGTCGGACCCAATCCGGAAAGACAGACTTAATGATGTGAACAGAGTCTGGAAAAGTGGGGCATCCAATGATCAGAGACCTTACTCAAAAGTCTATCTATGTTAGTTGACTTCTGGTGCTAGGGTCAGTGAGATTATGGCCGTTACAAAGGATTATGGTAACAAAGAATTCTTGGATCCAGTGAAGGTAAACCTTTATCCACGTCTTGCATTCTTGAAAAAAACTTAGCTTTCCACGAAACGCTGCGGGCATGGAAGATTGTTCTATTCTTTGTTATTAACAAGTCCCTAATTTATACACGATATCTCACGGGATATTCGTTGAAAATGTTAAAACTCTGTTAATACCTCTAAGGTAAAATTTCTCTGGTATATCATTCGCAGAAATATCCATCAGGACAACAGGGCTATCTTGACCAAAAATAGATGTTTCCTATATCAAAATATGTTTTTATATATATATATATATATATATATATATTATATATATATATATATATATATAGTATATATATATATATATATATATACATACATATATATATAATGTATATATATATATATATATATATATATATATATATATATATATATATATAGATAGATAGATAGATAGATAGATTGATATATATATATATATATATATATATATATATATATATATATATATATATATAATATGTTTATATATATATATATATATATATATATATATATATATATATATATATATATATATAAGTATATTATATATATATATATATATATATATATATATATATATATATATATATATATATAATACTATATATATATATATATATATATATATATATATATATATATATATATATATATATATACATACAGGCGTGTGCACACACACACACACACACACATATATATATATATATATATATATATATATATATATATATATATATATATATATATATATATATATATATATATTTATATATATATAGATAGATAGATAGATAGATAGATAGATAGATAGATAGATAGATGGATAGATAGATAAATAAATAAAATTGATATATATTCGCTCAGGAGAT
>NC_090750.1:20560189-20610189 GCF_036898095.1 Palaemon carinicauda
TTGTGTACACATGGTCCGTCTCTAGGGCATTGTCCTGCTTAATAGGGGAATGTCACTGTCCCTGGCCTCTGCCATACATGAATTGCCTTTAAACCTTTAACAACGTCCATAAAATAGCTCCATATTATAAACGTTTTCATCTTCACCTGAATCCTGCGTTCAAGCTACTTTTAGCTTTTTCATATCAATTAAAGTGTAGAATATATTCCCGAAATCAGTCAGCACCTTAACAGTCACGGTCATTATTCGCTGAATTATGCTTCACAAAAACAGAGATAACTCTAACTCTTTAGTATCTACATTAAAACAATAAAAAAAGCATGTGATGAAGGTTTATCTTTTTGTAAGCGAATTGGAATGTTTCTATACTAATCTCTCTCTAAACAGACATTGAATGATGAAAATCACAAGTATATATAGAATGATATAAAGAAACAAAAAGATATAAAACAACGTTAAAAGTACGCAAATCTCCAGAAAAGGCAAATGATAATAATAGCCTCCACCTAGCTGGTTAGAGCCTCTGCCCTGCTGTACTCGTGCAAACTCCGGTTGGAAGAGAGAGAGAGAGAGAGAGAGAGAGAGAGAGAGAGAGAGAGAGAGAGAGAGAGAGAGAGAGAGAGAGAGAGAGTCTAGTGTAAAATTATACCGCTGAAGGATTGTGTTGTTCACTAATATTCCTTACATGCTGATACAGCTGAAAATATGATTCTCTCCTGTATGCCTTCGTACCTAATTTCTTCATCTGTTCCCTAGCTTGCAGTTTGGTCTTCGTGAAGGCGATGGAGTATACGGTGCCCTTATTGCAATAGCCTATGTTGAGCAGAAATCCCCATAATTGAGGTCCTGAAGTTTGTATGACTGACTTTGATTTCAGTGATCTCTTTGGCCGTGTTAATTATGATTGATTGATTGATTTGATGGTTTCTGGAATCCTGACATTGAAGGTCATTGACGCCTGTTGAATATGAGGCCCTCGTTACCGAGCTAAAACAAATGTGATTTTTGTTAGCAAAACTTTAACATACTAATTGCAAGTATTAGTTTTTTTTATATATATATATATATATATATATATATATATATATATATATATATATATATATATATATATATATATATATATATATATATATATATATATATAAAAACATAATGAATCTTGGCAGGTGATATGTGGTGTTCCTCCAAGTAGTGTTCTCGGCCAATTACTTTTCATAATATACCAGCATTATGTGTTGTTTTCTTATTTCTATTGTTCTTTGAGTGGTAACCGGCTTATACTGTACTTAAATTTTTGGAGAAAATGTCATTTTACTTATTATATTATGTTTTTTTTTTTATCAAATACTCTCCTTCCCTTACATAACCCTCTTTTAATTGTTTCAAGTTTATTAAAAAATATTTGCGTTGTTACACATTCATTCACGAAATCCAATTGGTAATATAGGGAAGAGTGAAATCATCGGTTTCATGAAAACAGAAAAAAAAAATAACCTTTAAAAAAAAAAATTCCAGAACTTCTGAGGCCTAAGCATTGCATATATCAGCGAGAATAACCTAAAATTTCTGAAACCAATTAATGGTGTTTTCAGCTGGTCAGATAAAAAGAGAAAATTAAAGTTTCTCCCTTTGGCAGGAAGTTGAACAGCTGCTACAGATGTCAAAGGCGGAGTAAGCGGTTTTTTTTTTTTTTCTGATTTAGGGTAAAGGGTTCATAGTATACGTATTTGATATACTTTTCCGTCTTAATTAACTTCGTTAGGTAATGAATGGTGGGAGTTTATCTTTAGCAATATTTTCAATTTTCATTATATAACTCGATGCAAGTAATCAAGAATTGAATGCTATTTTTAGTACGGAAACTCATTTCATTATTATTATTATTATTATTATTATTATTATTATTATTATTATTATTATTATTATTATTATTATTATTATTATTATTATTATTATTATAAATCAGAAATATGTGTCTTATTTCAATAGAGCCAATGATTTTTTATGAAAAAATAAAAGTAAGAAATAATTTAGCCAGTGGACATGGATAATTGACTTTCCCAATGAATCCTATCAGGTTTCTGTCGGAAGTCGTCAGTTACAAACGTCCTATTAAATGTTTACAACATTACCACTAAAACCTTTTCCAAAAAACATCTGCTCCATAAAATGTCAGATATTGCCGAAAGGACAGAGTACGAAAAAATTGCCAATGAAGCGGAATGGCATTAAAAATAAAAATAAATGTTTTCTTCGAAACATACTCGGTGTTTTCTTGGATCACCTTTTACCCAAAACTTTTTTCCAACAGAGAGAGAGAGAGAGAGAGAGAGAGAGAGAGAGAGAGAGAGGAGAGAGAGAGAGAGAGAGAGAGATGCTGTCCCCAATGAAATCTATCATATTTCCAGTGGGATTGCAAACAGTCAAGAAACCTATGCGATTAATTGGCTTTAAATGAAAAGAAAAGAAAAATCTAATAGATGAACACATCTTGGAGACCGTACCATATGAATTTTACGTCAGGTAGTTTTTTTTTTTATTGAATTCTAAGTGAATTCCCAGAAAATAATAAGAAAATATAATGCTTACTTTACTTGAAGGGCTGTTTTTCTGGTGCTGTACAGAAGGGAAACCTTACTGTTTAAAGGACACCCACAGTCATGTACCACCCGTCACACGATGGTACATAGTAATGACATTTCTCTTTTTTTGTATATATTATCCCTTGTATCTTCGCTCTCTCCTCACACGGACAACAACTTGTATTAACATGTTTGCCTACTTCATTGTTAACTGTTAACAGAACTGTTTGCTGGTTTGACAAGAAACAGCATGTTTGTATTTTATGACCTTCTTACAGGGACCTAGTGCGTATATATACTCGATGTGTCTGCAATAAAGATACTCATTTGCAATCATCTCGCCTTTGACTCACAGCCTACTCCTGGCCTGTCACATTTGTGACACCGGATTGACCTCCTATCTGCACAAAGCAAAGGTTTTCTCCTCGCTTGACCTCCTATAGGGTATTATCAGGTACTTATGAACACAGTAGCAATCACCAAGACCGTCATCACCACTCCCATCAGTAGATACACCTTCAATTACTCCTGTTTTGGCCTTTGTAATTATCGGGCCATTTTTCTACGTCTTATGGATGGCATCTTACCGGATCTCCCATTCTCTGTATGTTTCGTCGACGATATACTTGTGTTCTCTTCCTCAAAAGAGGAACACCTCCGTCACCTGTGCATCGTGCTCAAGAGTCAAAAACAAAACGGCTTTGTAGTCCGGTACGACAAGTGTCCCTTTGGTGCCAACCATGTGTCGCTCTTAGGGCACCGCATCACTCCTGAAGAGGTCAATCCCCACCCTGAGAAGTTAGTAGCCATTCAGAACTTCCCCACGCCTTCGAGCGTGAACGCACTGCAGGAATTCTGGGGCATGATCAACTATTATCACCATTTTTGGCCAGCCATTGCTACCATTCTAGCTCCCCTCTACGCCTCCCTCATGGGCAAGCCAAAAGACTTAAAAGTTGGGTCCCCTTCAAGAAGCAGCCTTCTGCAACACTTTCCCCGTCCCACATGCCCCTTTCCTCCTCTCCCCTGATGCCAGCAACGTCGCTATTGGTGCAGTACTCGAGCAGGCGGTCAATGGCTCACCAAGCTCATTGTCCTTCTTTGACAGAAAACTGTCCAAGGCCGAATCTGGCTAATCCACCTTCAATCGGGAATTGTTGTGGGTGCACTTGGCTGTCTTTCACTTTCCCCATTTCTTAAAAGGTTCGCCCTTTGTCATTCGCACAGAACACATGCCTCTGGAGCATGCCTTAACTCAAAAGTATGACCCCTGGTCTGCCCTTCAATGCCGACTTCTCTCCACCATGGCTGAATACACTTGCACCCTTAAACATGTGCCTGGGAAAAGGAATCTGGTTGCCAATGACCTGTCAAGAAACCCAATGGCCACCATTCAACTGGGATTGGATTACAATGCCTTGGCTGAAGCCCAATGACAGGGTCTGGAGTATCAAGCATATAGGACATCTTACATATCTCTCCATTAGCAAGATATCCCCCTTAATGACTACAATAGCACCCTCTTCTATGACGTCAGTACTGGTAGACCGCGACCATGGATTCCTGCTCACGTGTGCCAACAGGTGTTTGATTTCATTCCCGGCCTTTCACATCCCTCGCGCCGTTCTACTGCACAGCATCTGAAGACGAAGTTCATCTGGCACACTATTACTAAAGATGATGAGAATTATGATCAGATGCAATCCAAAAGCATTTCAACTAAACATTCGTGGAAAAGAAGACTGGGTCTCTATTGATCATCTAAAACCCGCTTATCTCCTGCCAGATGAAACGCCTATAGTTCGCCTCTCTAGATCAGTGTGCCCTATTTACCATGTATAGTATGTCTTTTTTTTTTGGGGGGGGAGTCATGTATCACTCGTGTGTCACACGATCGTACATAGTAATGATATTTCTCATTTTTGTATATATTATCCTTTGTATCTTTGCTCTCCCCTCACACGACAGCAACTTGTATTAACCTGTCTGCCAACTTCATTGTTAACTCTTGATATTTAAAAGCTCTAGAGCCTAGAGTAAACATATATTAAGTTCCAATAATTTGAAAACATCTGTAACTATTCTACTGTCAACACAATTTTTTAGCTTCACAATATATAGCAATCCTCTTAAATATTCGGAGATCTGGTTCTGATAACTTGAAGCGTTATTGTAAATATTTTAAACTAAATTTTAACTCTAATAGGCAGTCAGTGTATATTAGTTAGCATAGGAGTTATCCATTCTCGGGATGGGGAACATTTTATCTGTCTTGCTCAACTCAAGTAACACTTTTGGTAAATTGTAATATATGGTGCTACAGTAGTCAATCCGGATAACAGCCCAGTTTATCCAAAGTTTCATTACAGAATGTTAATAGAGGTAATTATTTATTAGAACAATGTTTCTAAGATGATAACTAACAGTTTTTACTACGCTATTTATACAGGCAATAAATTCAACTTATAGTCAGGTGATTCACATAGAATCCCTAGATCACGAACTTTAATATGTTTGGGGAGGAGATGTTACTTACGTTTATTTGAATACCACCTAAGTTTTTTACACTGGTTTTCTTTCCAACCACCATAAATTCAGTTGTATTTTCATTTAGTTTTAGTGGTTTGATTGTTATTCATTCCCTAACACAAGCAAGAATTCAGTTTAGAGTTTCAGTAGTGTCGTCTATATAATTCATGGAGAAGTAAAATTTTGTAACAACTGCGGATAGTTTGTACCTTACTTCAAGCCTTTGTAGTGTAACAACCGTGTGTCACACGATCATACATAGTAACGACATTTCATTTTGTGTATATATTATGCTTGTATATTCGCTCTCCCCTCGTACTAAAAAGAACCTGAAATAACATGCATGTTTTTCTCACCGTTAACTGTTAACCGATGCAGTGTTGGTTTGAACAGGAAATTTTCTGTTACATTGAGTTTTTGTATATAAATGAGAGTGTTCTATAATAAAATAACTCAGTTGCTTTCATCTTGTCTTTGAGTCACAACCTTCTTGGCTCGTAACATTGGTGACCCCCGACAGTCGACTCGCTCCTCCCGCCTTCAACCCCCCCTCGCCCCTCCATCGTTGGTACTATGGCGGACTTTACAGAAGTTGGCGCTGTGGCTGCCCCAGTGAAACTTTCGTCATTCGCAAGCAGAGAGGTGTTTGCTTGGTTTCAGCGCGCAAAAGTCTAGTTTCACATCAAGGGCGTGACTCGCTCAACAACCAAAACAGATTATGCTCTCTCGCCGTTACCCGAGGACACCCTCGCGGAAATATCCGAGTGGCTTTGTGAACAAGGAGACATCCCAATAGCGAATGACGCCCTCGAGACATACCTTCTGTAGCAGTACTCGCTGTTGCCAGCCACCCGTATAGCAAATTTTTTTCAGCTCTCTCAAAAACCGTAGGAGGAACAAGGGGCTTCGCTCGCCCTCAGGTAAATGACCAATATCGCTCGCCTGCAGCCTGTCGCAGACGGTTCTCCACGTGAGGTGAAAATATTTTGTGCCCTTTGGATACCCTGTTTACCCGGACCTGTATGCGCTGCCTTACCCGATGTTGATAATTTACCCATAAAGGACTTGATGACCAAAGCCGATGCCCTTACGGAAAGCCACTTCAAGACCTCCATCAACGCCTCCACTCCTGATGAAGAGGACGCCTATTCAACGTCAACTGAAGCTGACGCAAATGCCGTAGAACATACACGCCTACCCCGTGACGTGCTGAAGCGGCAGCAAACCCACCCACCCCACACCACTCGCTCATGTCTCAAACAACGACTTCTAGAAATACTTACTTCTTCCCACACGCCACAGTTTTGCTACTACCACAACAGACTCGTGGCAACCACGAAGAAATGTGCCAAGGATTGTTAGTGGCCACAAAAACGTCTAAGTAGGCCATCGCTCGTGGCGGTGGCCTCCCGCGCATCATGCTTGACCACCGCCTGCAAATAAATGGCCTTGTAGTCCGGTATGACAAGTGTACCTTTGGTGCCAACGAAGTGTTGTTCTTAGGGCACCACATCACTCCTGAAGGAGTCCATCCCCTCCCTGAGAAGGTAGCAGCCGTTCAGGACTTCCCTGTGCTCAAAACCATCAAAGCTCTGCAGGAATTCTTGGGCATGATCAACTATTATCACCGTTTTCTGCCAGCCATTGTCGACACTCTTGCTCCCCTCTACGCCTCCCTCACAAGCAAACCAAAGGACCTGAAGTGGGGTTCCCTTCAAGAAGCAGCCTTCTGCAATGCAAGGAAGACCCTATCAAACGCTGCGGCTCTCATTTTTTCTATCCCACATGCCCCTCTCCTTCTCTCCACCGATGCCAGTGACGTAGCTATTGGTGCAGTACTCGAGCAGGTGGTCAACTGCTTCATCCTCCCATTGGCCTTCTTCAGCAGAAAACTGTCCAAGGTCGAATCTGGTCATTCCACCTTTGATCGCGAATTGCTGGCGGTGCACTTGGCTGTCCGTCACTTTCGCCATTTCTTACAAGGTGCGCCCTACGTAATTCGCATAGACCACATACCTCTGGTGCACGCCTTCACTAAACCGTCTGACGCCTGGTCTGCCCGTCAATGCCGACATGTCTACACCGTGGCTGAATAAAATTGCACCCTTCAATACGTCCCTGGGAAAAGGAGTCTGGTTGCCAATGACTTGTCAAGAAACACGTTGGCCACCATTCAACTGGGATTGGATTACAACGCCTCAGCTGAAGCCTAACGACAGGATCCGGAGTATCAAGCATGTAGGACATCCTTCACGTCCCTCTGTTGGGAAGACTTCCCCCTCAAAGACCCTAACACCACCCTCCTCTATGACGTCAGTACTGGTAAACCGTGACCTTGGATTTCTGCTCCCATGCGCTGGCAGGTGTTTGATTTCATTCACGGCCTTTCAAATCCTTCGTGCTATTCTACTGCACAGTTACTGAAGACGAAGTTCATTTGGCACGGCATTTCTAAAGATGCTAAGGATTGGGTCCGCGCCTGTACTTCTTATCAAACTTCCAAAGTACATCGACACATGGATTCAAGAGTGGGCACCTTTCCTCAACCTCAGTGTTGTTTCATACACATTCATGTCGACGCTCTAGGCCCCTTATGCACATCACAAAGATATTGTTACCTGTTTACCGTCATCGACCTCTCCACTCATTGACCTGAAGCCATTCCAATGGACACTGCAACGTCTGCTTCAGGTACATCTGCCATACTCTCAGGATGGATTGCAAGATTTGGTATTCCTGAGCATATTACTTCTGTCTGGTTTACCACCTTCACCTCTCAATTGGGGATATCATTAACGAATCTCCTGGGTATCACCCTACATCAGACAACGGCCTACAACCCCGCTGCCAATGGAATTGTTGAACGTTTTCATCGCACCCTCGAAACATCTTTGATGTCCCGCAGCAAGGATTTCAACTGGTTTACTCAGCTTCCTTGGGTCCTCCTGGGACTAAGGATCACTCCTAAAGAAGCCCTCGATATCTTGGCAGCTGAAATGGTGTATGGTGACCCGTTGGATGTCCCTGCTGAATTTTTTCCTTCTACAACCTGCTCCGACGATCTCCAGCGCATAAGTCACGTTGTGGGAATATTTACTCCATGCCACCAAACTTACAAGCCCCCAGCAAAGCATCACATACCGATAGACTTGCACTCTGCAACGCGTGTGTTCCTGCACAGCGATACTAGATAGACACCGCTAACACCCCCTTACACGGGCCCTTTCCTTGTGATCCGACACAGTCCGAAAAAATTCCTACTAAACATTCGTGGCAAAGAAGACTGGGTCTCCATTGATCGTCTTAAACCTGGTTATCTCCTGCCAGATGATCCACCTATACTTTGCCTCTCTAGATCATGGTACCCTATTTAACATGTACAGCATGTAATTTTTAAGGGAGGAGCCATGTACCAACCGTTTGTCACACGATCGTACATTGTAACGTCACTTCATTTTGTTTATATATTATGCTTGTATCTTCACTCTCCCCTTGCACTAAAAAGAACCTGAAATAACATGCAAGTTTTTCTTACCATTAACTGTTAACCGATACGGTGTCGGTTTGAACAGGAAATTTCCTGTTGCATTGTGTTTTTGTATACAAAGTAGTGTTGTATAATAAAAATACTCAGTTGCTTTCATCCTGTCTTTAAGTCACAACCTTCCCTTGGCTTGTCACAGTAGTATTTTCAAGAGACCAATAGTATGGATACAGAATAAGTTAGGGCCCGGTGTACTCCTCGGAGGTACTACTCCGTTTCAAGGTTGATATGATAAATACAAGTTTCCAATTTAAACACAGTAATTTCTGTCAACCAAGTAGTCTTTAAGGTATTCAGAGGATTAATATTTAGTACAGTTAGACCATACATCAGTAATCAGCAGTCATTTCATTACTGTATCAAAAACAGCACTTACATCAAGTAATTTTAAAATATCACATTTGTTTTCATCACCATTTACAACACAACAGATGTCTCTCTCTCTAAAGTATAATTTTCTGTAAACAGACTGGGTGTCTGCTTCTAAGTGGCTAATTAGTTGTTTAAGTAACATGTATTCAAGCACTTTAGAAATATATATATATATATATATATATATATATATATATATATATATATATATATATATATATATATATATATATATATATATATATATATATATATATATATATATATATATATATATATATGTATATATATATATATATATATATATATATATATATATATATATATATATATATATATATATATATATATATATATATATATATATATATATATATATATATATATATATATATATATATACAATTTTCTCCTCCTACGCCCATTGACATGAAGGGCCTCGGTTAGATCTCACTAGTCATCTGTATCTTGAGCTTTTTATTCAATACTTCTCTATTCATCATCCTCTACTTTGCTCTTCTTAGTCTTCAGCCATGTAGGTCTGGGTCTTTTAGCTCTCCGAATGCCTTGTCGAGCCCGGTGGAACGTTTAGAGTCCTAATCTCTCTGGGGAGTGCGAAGAGCATGCCTAAACCATCTCCATATATCCCTAATCATGATTCTATCCAGAGCGCTCGAGTAATATCTCTTGTATTCTTATTTATAATACTGACTTCCCATCTAACAACCAATATCCTTCTGAGGGCTTTGTTTTCAAATCTACTAAATCTATTGGAGATTGTTTCACTCTTTTACCATGACTCATGTCCATAGAGTAATACCGATCTCACTAAACTGTTATATAATATGATTTTCATATATAATTTCAGGTAATTCGATTTCCAAGTTTTACTTAACCTAGCCATTGTCTGATTTGCTTTTTTCAGTCTTTCACTAAATTCTAAATCTAAAGACCTTTTATCGGAGATCATTGTTTCTAAAGGCTTAAAAGATTCTGCCTAATTAATCCTCTCTCCTTCCAATATTTCATCTTCTATTGCATACTCATTTATCCTTATCGCTGTCTTTCTTCTATTTACATTCCGCCCAACCTCATGTGGTATTTCATGCCTTTTTGTAAGCAAGCATTGCCAAAACTGTGGTTTTCCTGCTAACAAGGACTGCATCATCAGCATACTCTTAGTCAACTAAATTCCTATCACCAACCCATTCCAATCCTTTTCCACTATCTCCGCTGTTCAACCCATTACAAAATCCATTAGGAGGAAAAACAACATAGGTGACAACACATTCCCTTGGAGTAATCCGCTGTTCACAGGCAATTCATTTGATAAGAATCTATTAACATTAAATTTGCACTTGCTATGCTCCTGAACAGACCTAATCAAATATACATATTAAAGAGGAATTCCATAATAACGTAGGACTCTCCACAAAATTGGTTGATGTATACTATCAAAGGCTTTTCCATAGTCCCCAAATTCCTTCTAATGTTATCTCTATATTTTACGCGTTGCTGTACAGCATGTCTTTGAATGAAAATTTGTTTAGTGTGACTTCTACCTTTTTTAAATCCAGCTTTTTCATCTCTCAGCTTTTCATCAACCTGACTCTCCAGTGTCTTGAGAATAAGCATACTATATATTTTCATAACAACTGACGTTAGTGTTATGCCTCTGTAATTATTGTAATCACTTAGGTGTCCTTTTTTATATTTTCACCAGCAATCCTAGGTCCCATACATCAGGTTTTGCCTCCTTATGCCACATTCTACCGAGTAATCTTGTAAATATTCTGGGAGTCACTTCATTTTCAGCCAGTATCATTTCAGCAGTTATTCCATCATATCCTGGGCTTTCAATCTCTTTAGTTTTTTAGAATAGCTTCGACTTCAAACACACTTAATTCATTTATAGGCACTCCCAGATCTTCATCAGCTTCCGGTATAATAATCAAATTTGTCGTGATTTTCACTTCAACAGGTAATAACGTTCTTGGCCCGATGTTAAGGGCCGATAGCAAGACCATGAAGAGGTAAGACTTCCAAAACCTTTCAGGAATCAAAAAAATACAGCTACACTTTAACAATTTTATTACAAAAAAATAGTTAATAATGAAAGGGAAAAACATAATCAAAACATTTACTCAACATAATAATGAAATATATGACTCGAAATAACCTCATGCGTTGCCAAAAAAAATAAGTTCCCACCGGACTCAAATTAAGTAAATTAATTAATATTTCAATAAGTTGCCATGGTAAACGGCATACCAAGGCTTTCTCCCGTAATTTAATGAATAGCAATGATCCCCAATCACAAGGATCAACTAAATATACATAGATACAGTTCTTACAAAACACTTGTAAAACCTATAGGGAAAACGACCTGGGTACAATAGTGGGGAGAGAGACAACAATTAAAGCTGAGGACGTTGGACAAAAGAGACCGAGCTGAGCTCCACAGCTCTGACGAAAACTTTTGTTTCCCGCGCTTCTCTGAATCTAAACTTATACAGAGGATATTTTCGTCATGGTACAATAAAATGACATTAAATTCCTGAATCATGAATTACAAATGCTCAATTTCTTTAACATCCGCTCTTTCCCTACCAGGCGGTTACTCTTTAGGCTCTAAAACAGTCTCGTATTAAACCATAGTCATTCGACTCAACGCCCACAAGTTCTCCCAGCCTTCCCTCCAATTTAACGTAACGTTGGTGGAGTTAAATGGCGGGATTTTCGAGTGATCAGTTCGAAAATTCCCGACATCATACCAAGGCTTTCTCACGTAATTTAATGAATAGCACTGATCCCCAATCACAAGGATCAACTAAATATACATAGATATAATTCTTACAAAACACTTGTAAAACCTATAGGGAAAACGACCTGGGTACAATAGTGGGGAGAGAGTCAACAATTAATAGGACTTACTTGAGCTGAGGACGTTGGACAAAAGAGACCGAGCTGAGCTCCGCAGCTCTGACGAAAACTTTTGTTTCCCGCGCTTCTCTGAATCTGAACTTATTCATAGGATATTTTTGTCATGGTACAATAAAATGACATTAAATTCCTGAATCATGAATTACAAATGCTCAATTTCTTTAACATCCGCTCCTTCCCTACCAGGCGGTTACTCTTTAGGCTCTAAAACAGTCTCGTATTAATCCATATTCATTCGACTCAACGCCCGCGAGTTCTCCCAGGCTTCCCTCCAATTTAACATAACATTGGTGGAGTTAAATGGCAGGATTTTCGAGTGATCAGTTCAAAAATTCCCGACATCCTCCACACCCCAAAATAAAGGAGCGATTAAATGTCGGTCAATTGGGCAAGACTGGACTCGGGGGTGGGAGGGGGGGGGGGGGGGCGGAGTAACTACTCCAAGACTCGGTTAGGCTCGCTGCGTAGCGCTCCGCAACGACTCGAACAGAGTACACACAATATACAGCATACAGCAATGTTACCCCGGGGCCATTAACTCTTACAGGTGTACACAAAATAATAATCCAAATGTACCTATACGACAGTTCAAATGAGGCAATGGTCCTAAGACAAATCATAATGTTGCAAAAATAGCAATAGAAATGCACTTGCAAATAATACATATAAGGAGTCAAATGGAAAGGCAATTAGGCAATGGTCCTAAGACAAATCAGCTTTTCATTCATGTATGAAAACAGCAGAAAATAGCAGTAGAAATGTACTCATACATAATACAGACAATTCAAATGGCAAAGCAATTAGGCAATGGGCCTAAGACAAATCAGAAAATAGCAAAAAATAGTAATAGAAATGCATACATAATTCAAATGTGAAGGCAATTAGGCAATGGGCCTGAGACAAATCAGAAAATAGCAAAAAAATTAGCAATAGAAATGTATACATAACAATTCAAATGGAGAGGCAATTAGGCAATGGGCGTAAGACAAATAAGAAAATAGCAATTGAAATGTATTCACACAATACATAAGTCAATCTGCCTTTACTCACATTAATCGATACATAAACAGATTCGATCACAAGGCATTTTGCATTTATTCACATTAATCGAAATACTCTTATAGCACTGCTACATATAGGCTATTACGGAGTACAAGAGGGAGGGGCCTGGTTCTGTACAACGCTCGTTCTGTAAGTACGAGAGACCATCCCGTCCCCGTTCTCCACACCCAACGCACTTCCAACTTCCGTATATTCATGCACACCTTACAATGTTTCTCCACCCTCCCTACCTACCAGATAGGACACTCCCCCTTTTCACTCACTGTTTAACGCAACGCCTTATATATCGTCACTTCTCAGCAGACTGTCCATCAGTTCTTGCTGCTTCGGCGGCAGCCCTTCTCAATGGGCGTGAGGAACGTCATTGTGCGTCCGTCTGCTTCGATTCTGTTTCATTTTCAATTCTCCCACTAACTGCATAGTTCTCACCTTCATCGACGTTGTCGACGGTTCCTGTGGCTGGTTGTTGAGTTGTCGTAGCCGGAGCCATTTCCTAGTTATCCCCAGACATCTCAATGATCCCTGGCATTCCTGCTGTCGAACTGTACGCGCCCTTTTCTCCGTCATCTCCGTCGTCGCCGTCGTCTTCTCCATCATCATCCTCAGAGAGGGCTATTTCTAGGGGAACCAGGTGGCTAACAGCTCGCAGTGACTCGACACCCTCGAACAACACTTTGGCCGAACGCACGATTCCGTCGTCGTCCGGATACGTCTCCACAACACGTCCAAGAGGCCACGTAGCTCTCTTTTGATTCTCTTGTTTAACCAGCACGACGTCTCCAGGGTGCAGCTTGGAGGGTTCCCCAGACTGAGAGTCGTGCTGGGCTCTCAAGGCACTCAAGTATTCCCTTCTCCACCGCTCTCTGAAGGCCTTTAAGTAATCTTTCAGTTTTAGGTAGCGATCACGTAGCCTCCGAGAGGTGAAGGTTGCGTTGAGGTGGTCGTCTGGCAAGATCGGTGCCATGAGGTGGACTTGGTGTCCCCTTAGCAAATGGGATGGGTTGAGGACGTCATCTTCGTGCTCGTCGCCGCTGTACATAAGCGGCCGATTATTCACCACTGATTCTGCTTCTTTCACAAGGGTTAGTACGTGGGCGTCCGGTAAGTACTTCTTTCCGAGGGCTATCTGGAGGGTCCGTTACGTTACCCCTATCAGACGCTCGAAGAACCCACCTTCCCAAGGTGCACGGGCGTCTGAAATGGCCACTTTATGCCAGTTTTCCTCAAGAATTGCTGGACTTCATCTTCTTCGTAGAGTCCTTGAAGGAGGTGGCTGGCAGTTTTGAAAGTCTGATGGTTATCGGACATGATGAGCTACGGGGCACCTTGTGTGGCACTAAACCGCCTTAGTGCCAACACGAATTCTTCCGCTTCCAGGGAGGGGCAGAAATCAAGGTACATGGCTCTACTAGCCATGCATGTTACGATCAGTATGTAACCGGACCGCGTCTCAGTCTGTATGGCTGCTGTGTGGTCCACTATGACTGCGGTAAAGGGTTTTGTGAGAGTGATCCTTTCCTTCAGTAGGGGGGGGGGGCGGTGGCTCTCTCATTAGAGGTTGGAAGGCCTGCACACATTCGGGACATTGTCGCATGGTTCGCTTCGCAATGGAACGTACACCCGCCACCCAATATTTCTGTCGAAAGATACCCATTAGTGTATTCACCCCACAATGCAAACGTAACCGATGTAAATAACTTAAATACATCCTGACTAAATGCCCTTTGCCTGGCAAGAGAATTAACTGATCAGTTCCTTCTACTTAGGACACTCGTCCCATAATACAAATAAGACTATCTATTAAGACTAGATTCAATTGTCTGACAAAATTAGCAACTTCACGATGGGGTCTGACTCCGCCCTCTAAGTAAGCATAAACTGTAGGCTAATAAGGTTTTTGCTCTAGTTGGACAACAATACTGAACGGATGCCATTCTATTTTTGTAAACCTTTTGATTACTCCAACAACTCTCAACAAGAATTGGAAATCTGCTTCCCTTTGCAGAATTTCCCATATCTCGCCGGGAGGGGAAGGATTCATTTCCTCTCTTAATTCCTGCACTGCTGCGACTGTTGTTTTTTCTTGGGTTGGATCTTCTTCCTTGCCAGGAACAGGCTTTCCCGTGGTTCTGAGGAATTCTAGACCGTTCCTCCACAGGGAGTTATCTAGCAGTTGTTGCATCGTTGCACCTCTGGACAGGATATCAGCAGAGTTCTGTTTACTGGGGACATGCATCAAACTCAATTGACAAACCTGGTGAAGAAAAACAATCTCCGCCACTCTGTTAGATTTAAAAACATTCTTGTGGTCCTTGGCCTCGGGAGATGCTACCAATGCCAACGTGAACTTACTGTCTGTCCATATGACTACCTCTCGTGGTTCTATCAGCTCCTTGAGGGTCTTAGCTAATCTGCTGCCTAGCAACAATGCTAGCAATTCAAGCTTTGGAATTGTCAATTTGTTCATTCCCTTCGGTTTTCCTCATCTTACTTGTTATTATGTTTACCTGATTGCAGTCGTCCCTGGTATATGCTACTGCGCCGTATGCCTTACTACTGGCATCAGTGAATATTTGCAGTTCTAAACCTTTCCTACCTATTGTTCTTAGAAAAGTGATTTCACTCACCGCTTTCAGATCAAACAACAACTCACTCCCTTCTCTAGCCTTTTGTCCTTTCAACACATCATCCCAACCCACGTCATTCTCCCATAATTGTTGGAGGAAAAGTTTACCTCTTACAAACAATGGGTTTATCAAACCTATCAGATCGTAAATTGAGACCAACAGGGAAAGTACCCTACGCTTCGTAGGCACCCATCCCTCCCCCAACTCACAGAATTTTTTTACTTTCTTTCACACACAATCGGTCTATGTCTCGGGTCTATCGCAACCCAAGCACGTTCACACTCATAGGCTCTCTTCACTCTTTCTCGCTATCAAAGGCCAAGTGATTAGATGCCCACCCTTCTAAAGGCATACCCGCCCCTGTTAAGATGTTATTAACAGACTCATGCTCCTGCCTCATGCTCTCCAGATTCTCGAAAGTGGCTAGATAATTATCAACATAAAAAGACTTTACCAAATCTAGCCTACCTTCCCCTTTGAAATGATAATTTAACACTTGTTGAAACAAAAGTGGACTTGCCGTGATGCCGAACACCACGACTTTAAAGGCGAAGGTAAGGCGAAGGCTTTGCTGATATCAGCTAACATGGCATATCTGCTCAACCTAAACCTTATGATTAAATGATATGGCAATTCCACTAAACTGGGGCCAGGCAATAGGCATTCATTCAAGGACTTACCACCTTTCGATTTCACGGAGGCATTGAAAACAATTCTAAGGGGGGTGGTGCGGCTATCTTTCTTGATTCCAAAGTCCGGCATATAATAACCTTTCACCTTGGGTTCCTTCACTTCAGATATAAAACCCACTTCAATATATTTATCTATTACTCCCTGGTATTGATCAAAATATTCCCTATCCTTCCTGAATTTAGTTTGCAACAACTCTAACTGTGCTATAGCGTTTCTATAGCTTGTATCTGGCCTAGCATCCGACCCGAATGGTAGGCTAACCTGATATCCCTCAGTTTTTCACAACACTTGGCGACACCTTTCGCACGGCCTCCGCCTCGCGAACGGTGTATTGCTCAGATGGGGCGATGCCAACACGGTCCAAACGCCACCATTCATCTACATCAAACTGATATGGTTCGTTCATGATTTTGCACATTCTAAGCGTTCTTACCTGTTCAACATTTTCCCCTTGGAATAGCCACTGCAGCACCTTCCCATATGGGGACATACCATTATGAGTCAGGAAAAGATTGATCCTATCCACTTTCTCTAATCAGCCCCTATTAATATGTGTACATTTTTCATGATATCTGATTGGTTTGCCGGATCGGCTAACGTGACTCCCTTGCTCAACAGATGCTGTCTGACTTTTACATAACCAGCGTTATGTATTGGGACGTCAAGGTGTTCGTGTGCCACTAACTTCATTCTCACTGATCTTTTTCACATCTCAACCCTACAACTCACTACATTGTACTGTCCACTTATTTCCGCGGAGCCGAATGGAGCTATATTCAATGACACTCGTCCTACTTCCAGTAGGCCTAATTGACTCGCGATTTTCACTGATATGAAGCTTCTTTGGCTCCCGGAGTCAAGGAATAGGCGGACTTGCTTGCTACCTTGTTTTCGATATATGTCTGCCATCGCGGTTGGCAAGAGGGTACATGGGAGGTCTACGTCAGATTTCTGTGCAATCTTTGCGCTTTTGCATGGTTTAGATTCTACTTTAACCTTCGATGGACGGGGGGCAGTTTCGTGCTGTGTAGGAGTCGCATTTACTACGGGGCGGGACGTTGTTAATTGACTGTTGCTACTATTGGGGTTAGATTCCGGTCGTCTTCCCGCATTGTGATCATCGCAAATTGCGGTGTGGTGTTTTGCATTATAAATTTTGCAAGAACTTTGGACGGGACATTTATCACTACGATGACCTGAGTTTGTACAATTAAAGCAAAGGCTCCTTTTAAGCAAAATGCGACGTCTGGCAGCTACGTCGGTTACTTGGCGACATCCGTGAGGCAGGTGCCGTTCGCTACAAAATGGGCAAGAAATATTGTGGACAGGTGTGGATTTCGGTCTTACACTGTTGTCTTTTCTTTTATCATACTCAAGTTTGTCACCTCTTTGCAACGCATCATCTTCGAGCATTCTTATAGTGAAGTCTATGGCGTCAAAAAACTCATCTAACGTATAATCACATTTCCTTAAATGCTCGACCACTTTCCTATAGAGCTTTCCCTCTGACAGTTTTTGATTTAGGAAACTCATGACAATGCCCTGGCCTATATCGTCTTTAATCAACCTTTTAATTTGTTCAATCATGATCGTTAACTCGAAGTGGAACCTTTTGAGCTCTACGGGGTCTAGTGACGTCACAAATATTTTCGGTGCAAAATCCTGAGCGTCTGATGTACGTTACCATATTGTTTGTCTAGTAGATCTAACGCTATTCTATAGTTCGCGGCGGTTACACTTAAAGATTTTACTACTCTAAGCGGCTCCCCAGTAAGTAGGTAAATTTAGATACATCATCTAAATCGGCTCTTCTATCAACATGAATTGTGAAGAGTTCACGATACGAAGCATATTCCTGCACTTCCCCTTCAAACGTGGGGAGAGGCAGTGGTTTCAACCTGGGGAGAGCAACATTCCCCATTGAAGTGCTTTTCACTTGGTTTATATGGTTGTATAGAAGGGTAGAAGCACGTGTAGCTTCACCCAGCGTGTGCCTGATTCGGGCTTCAAAACTAGGTTCTAGTTTAACATGCTGGTTTTTGTACAGCATTCTCAGCTGTCTGACCTCTTCCTGGAGTTCCGTTACTAGATTCCGATAGACAGACTCAGAATGTCTCAATCAGCGCTCGTTGCGTTTCGCTAAGCAAGTCTGCTACTAGGCCCATCGACGCCTCGATGTGCACGATCGTGGCCACCGCCATTCTGACTACTTTACTTTAATTTCGGGAGGTTATCAAAATAAGAAGGAAAGAAGTTACGTCTACGTTAGGAAGAGGGGACTCAATAAAAAAACTGACACGTGGTCGATCGCACACCGGGACGTTGAGGACCTTAATTGTTACGTCTCTCCCTCTCTCTCCTGATCAGCCTCATCAAACGGTTGAGGAAAGCATTGCGAATTGATTGATCAAAGTTGACCCCATCCCTTAACCTGCCCTCGGGGTAGGCTCTGGAGTTCATTGGCAGGTGTCTCACACCGTACTGAAGCCTCTTTGAACAATATTTTGAGGCCCTTGCATAAAGTTCTTCACCTTACCAACGTCCTCTGATGGATTAACTGCAAATCTGTTGTCGGGTAGATACTCCCTAACCTCCGCGTCACAAATAGCAATGATCCCTGTTATGTTCCTCAATCGTTCGATGAGGACCCTCAAATTATCCCATACAGTTTTGGGGTGTTTGTTCGCCAGGTCGTTCCCTCCTAGATACAAAACAACAAAATTATATGTCTTGTTCCAAAACTCTAACTGTTCATTCAGGAATTGACTGACTAGGCCCCCTGGCCTCCGGTAAATTTCTACCTCGCTATCCGAACATTGCGGCAGATTTGGGGGAAGCTGACTATGACCTATTAACGCTACTCTAAAGCTCATATTCTGTGGAATTCCTTTCTAGCCCTGAGAGACACTTGCCATCCGGTTCGAAGGACCAGTTGTCGTGATTTTCACTTCGACAGTTAATAACGTTCTTGCCCAGATGTTAAGGGTCGATAGCAAGACCTTGAAGAGGTAAGACTCCCAAAACCTTCCAGGAATTAAAAAAATACAGCTCCACTTTAACAATTTTATTACACAAATAGTTATTTAATGAAAGGGAAATACATAATCAAAACATTTGGTCAACAGACTAAGGAAATATATGACTCGAAATAACCTCATGCGTTGCCAAAAAAAATAAGTCCACACCGGACTCAAATTAAATAAAATTAATCAATATTTCAACAAGTTGCCTTGATAAACGGCATACCAAGGCTTTCTCGCGTAACTTAATGAATAGCACTGATTCCCAATCACAAGGATCAACTAAATATACATCGATATAATTCTTACAAAACACTTGTAAAACCTATAGGGAAACCGACCTGGGTACAATAGGGGGGAGAGAGACAACAATTAATAGGACTTACTTGAGCTGAAGACGTTGGACAAAAGAGACCGAGCTGAGCTCCGCAGCTCTGACGAAAACTTTTGTTTCCCAATGCTTCTCTGAATCTAAAGTTATACAGAGGATATTTTTGTCATGGTACAATAAAATGACATTAAATTCCTGAATCATAAATTACAAATGCTCAATTTCTTTAACATCCGCTCCTTCCCTACCAGGCCGTTACTCTTTAGGCTCTAAAACAGTCTCGTATTAAACCATAGTCATTCGACTCAACGCCTGTGAGTTCTCCCAGGCTTCCCTCCAATTTAACGTAACGTTGGTGGAGTTAAATGTCGGGATTTTCGAGTGATCAGTTCGAAAATTCCCGACAAAATTATTCCTCCATATATCCTATTTCTCCTGATCACCCTTTCGGGACTTTACCACATCCGCTACCACAACCCTACATATTACAATTAGTTCGATCTCTCTTTTTTTTGCCATTTTCACCAACACTCTTAACTCACATTCATCAGATCTGGTTTCTTCATGCCACTTTTACAAAATATTCTTGTAAGTATTCTGGGAGTTACTTCGTTCCCAGCTATTATCATCTCACCAGCTATTCCATCGTAGCCTGGGGCTTTCCGTCTCTTTTCCTATTTTTTTTTCTAACAATAGCTTCCACTTCAAAGACACTGACTTCATTCGTTAGCACATCAAGGTACAGGTACATCAATCAAATTATTCCCTTCCAATTTCCTATTAATAAACTCATGAAAGTGTTCTGTCCAACGTGGCATTTCTTCATCATCTGATGATATGAAAGAACCATCTCTCTTTTTGCTAGGTATGTGCTTCTTTTTCTCTGCTCCAGTCAAGATTTCATTAATAATTCTAAGAGAAGTTATCATATTATAGCTACTTCCAGAATTAATAGCTATGTCAGCCTATATTTATATATGACAGTTTATATATATATATATATATATATATATATATATTTATATATATATATATATATATATATATATATATATATATATATATATATATATATATATATATATATATATATATATATATATACATATATATATATATATATATATATATATATATATATATATATATATATATATATATATATATATATACATATATATATATATATATATATATATATATATATATATATATATATGTATATATATATATATATATATATATATATATATATATATATATATATATATATATATATATATATTTATATATATATATATATAGGTTAAAGAGAGAGAGAGAGAGAGAGAGAGAGAGAGAGAGAGAGAGAGAGAGAGAGAGAGAGAGAGAGAGAGAGAAAAAAAAACTTTTAACTTGTCTTTATGAAAGATTTTACAGTAGGGAAAATGATAAAATCGTAGATAATTTGTATTTTTCCTAACTATACAAACCTTAGCTATTTATTTGGGGTATTACTTTCGGTGGAGCTGAAATGACGAGCCATTAAAATCTAGCGAGGGTTAACTACCCACACTGCTAGTTAGCGGGGCGGGCAGGGGGCGAGGTTAGGGGGGGGGGGCAGGTTTAGCTTGACACCACTCCCACTCACACACCAGTGATTGAGCTCACTTTGCTTGAAGGTAGGACTTACAGGGGGATAGGGCTGGCGGGCAAGTTTGCATAAATAGCTAAGTTTTGTATAGTTAGGAAAATACAAATTATCTACAAATTTGTCATTTATTGCATAACTGGAATACAAACAACACTATTCATTAGGGGTGACTCACCTATTATGAAGAGTGAACGTCTCTGCCAATCTGGCTTTTGGCTTTACACCGGGCTCCTTATGTGAGTATGTTGGTATTCAAAAATAAGGTGTCCCTGCACCTCCCTAGAACTTTGCTACGCAAGGTCAGCGGCCTATGCAAGGTGTGTGTTGAGATATGCAGAAGTGTGACTGCCTAGGTAAAGTTATTCGGAATCTCTTGTAGGAAAAGCTGTTGTAACCAAGACTTTCCCAATACCACCTCGCCAGGCTATGAGTACACAACAGTATTAGCTTAATACTTGGTGCACAAGGGAGCGTGGTATACCTAAAATGCTTTGAGGTCAGCTTATACAGAGAACCAATGATGCTGCATCCCCCAAGAGAGGGGAGGATGAAGAAAAGAATAAGACCCAGTGAATTTTTTTTTATTCACTCGGACTAAAACCGGGTAATAGTGCCCTCAACCTTCTGCTACTTGTCCAATAAGGAGCTTGAGGTATACAACCAGCTGTTTTTCTATCACCACAGGACCGATAGAGATCGAATCGAGTTCCTGTGGGTCCCGTCTTGCTGGAGAAAGGTTGTGAAGTTCACCTGGAGTATTCACATCCTTTCTTGTAGAAACCTGCATCACAGTGTAATCTGCTTAAAAGGGCCAGGGCCATAGCTATGCCCCTGACATCGTGAGTCGTCATGTTGTGTAAGGCTCTGGATTAAGGGTATAATTGGTGACTCTGAGAATCCAGTAGGGATGATGTTTTGGTGATCCTCCTTTAGTCTCTCCCAGTGCTGATGACTAGAGAAGGGACCTGAGTGGGCTGTTGCCATTTTCTCAAGGTAGAGTCTCATACCTTACCCTGAGTACAGTAACGGATGATTTGGATCGTCCGTTCCTAAGTGGAGAGTTGTGTAGGATCCCCCACCTCTGGAGACATGGTGTGGTCGACATATTCGGGGACAAAACTGAACATTGCCTTTCGCCCTTCTCGTTAATGGATGATGTCACAAGAGAGACCATGATGTTCCTTGAATTGTATGGCTGCTGTCAGAATGTGTAGGAACATTGTCTTCTTAGACCAGGATAAATTTTGTTGCCTGGTGAAATGACCAGAGAATTTGAACCATATTCCGAGAGGAAGATGTTAATTCCGATTGGGGAAAGGCAAGTTGTAAGTCCGTATGTGTAAGGAAAGGTCTAGCGATGAGAGTATGTCCCTTCCTTACAGTAGGAAGGTGAAGGCTCAAGGTTGAGTGGTCGTCTTTACCTGTTAAAACTGAAAAAGAATCTTTTCCTCTTGCATATACTCGAGGATTCCGCTATTGCTGGAATATAGGTATTGAGGGGAGAGAGGCCCTTTCCCATGACACCAACCACAGAAGACGTTACACCGCCTGGTAGACTGATGCTCAAGAATTCCTCAGATATCTAGACAACGTTTTCGTAACTTATTGCAAAAAAGCCTCTGTGAGAGAGGAGGTACTGTGTAGTCTCCTGACGTACAATCATAGAAAAGCTATAGCTAGTGTTAGGTGTTGAAGTGTGGTTGTTTGTGATATGGAGAGGGTTCTCTTGGAGACTCGATCATGAGCTGCAGAAAGTTTGGAAACCGTTCTGCGTAAATGCCATAGCGGAGCTATTAGAGTCCTTGAGAGGTTGACCAATGTTCTAGCCTTCTTGAGAGCCCTTCTCCAGACAAAATAGGAACGAGATGTAAACGTCATTTTTGTACCCACCGTTGTTGTGTGGTGTTGTCGCCTATCTCATCCCTGAGTGGTCTGTTAGGAACCAATGAGGCTGCTGAAGGACCAGAAAGTTGGCCTTCATGTCATAAGAGATTTAAGTGAAGGTACTTTCAGAATCTGTTTAGAGGGCTGAGGTCGTGTGGTGCAGCACTATGGTCTCTCTTTTCTTCTTTTGATGTGTTCTAAGCACAGCATCAAGTTCGAGGGGTGGGTAAGGATGGGAAGGTTATACCACTGCGTAGATTCTCGACTGACAACCATCCCTTGAGGTTCGTCTAAACTTCTGGTCCCATGGGGGTGAGAATGTCTGGGGCGATTGAGGGCCTGATTCCAATCGGAATCAAGTCACTCTGGGCTGGGAGTTCACGTTTTGATAAAGTTTTGTGGACATAGGTGTGTAGAATCATTCCCATATACACCGGTCTTCTGAGAAGGAAGTAGGTAGGACTTCCATAGCTTTATTTTGATCACTGGATCCTGGTAAAAAATCTTCCGAAGCTCCGGTGATAATGCAAGGTTGCAACTGAGTCTGCTAAGGTCAGTCAGTCGTCCTGAAACGGAGGAGACAGAAGCCGATCCTGTGAGACCAGGATGGGTGTAGTGGAAAGACCGAAGCACAGTGCCCTGAACTGGTGTTTCTTGTTTGTCTAGACTGAATCTTCCAACTTTCCTAGATGGAGGGTTTAGGCCTGGAAGTATGTGTCCTTTAGGTCCAGTGTGCAAATGGAGACCTAAGGTCTTATCCCTTGTCCGAACTCCAACATGGTGCGGACATCGACCCAAAGGGAAAGCTCCTTGTAGATCTTTTCACAAGGGAGATTGTTGACTCTGGGGTCTTGACTCGTGGTGTAAGGGATCGGACGTGATACTCTGTGTAAGGATTCATCCCTGAGAGAGAATTTCTTCAATTGATAGAAGGAAAGCAACACTTAACCCTACCATGCACCCTGATGGGATTGATGCTATTCCTTAGAGAAGAATCAATCTAGCAAATGTTAATCAATGGCTAATAGTTGGGTATCGTGGGTACTCAATGGCTAATAGTTGGGTATCGTGGGTACTTTGTAGTTGGAGAGTGCTCACAAGTAGTCCCCTGTCACAAAGCCACTGATAATGTCCATGATCGGAGAATCGGCGGTCTATAAGCCGAATATGGTAACTGACAGGCAGATGAAGGCTGTCAGGTTAGTCAGCCAAGGTAGGCTGGCGATAAATGAGTTGGTAATCTGCTTTTGAGAGATTTAAGAGATAGCAGAAGGGTTTATTGATAGTTAGTTGGTGATGGTAAGCTATTGATATTAGTGATGGATTGCGGACCGGTGGGGAATGACCTCTCCCACTCTGGTCCATTGGTCTTCCCATCAGCAGATAACCGTGGACTTGGCCTCCGCAGGGGAATCCTCATTGCCTGGACTTTCCTCATTCGTACAGGAAACATGGATTACTGAGCGAAGGGAGTGTTGCCTCTCAGAGATTGACTACAGTCTTTCTTTGGTCAAGGTCGTTCACCTTTCAACGACAGTGAACTAACTGGGGGAGCCCCTTTCCCATTCGCCGGTTAGGTTGCGCTTCCGATTTTCTTTCTTAAATATTTTAGTGAAATTATAATTAAAGGGCACATCACAGTTCCTGATCGTCCTGCCAGCTAACCGGCCGACCTACATTACACTACAGTTAGTCCTTGGACTTTGGTCCTGAACTATTCTGGTGATCGTTCCTGCTCGCCAACGATCTCTTGCACCTGCACGCCAGCGCTCTCCTCCTTCTGCACGCCAGTGCTCTCCTACGCGCCCCTCTCTCATGCGCGTCAGCATTCTCATGCGTATCACTGCTTCAGTGCTCTCCCGTGCTCCAACAATAACTGCGCACTAGTGTTCGCCTGCGCGCCACCTCTCTCCTGCATATGCGCACCAACGATCTCTACTCATCAGCGTTCAGCAGTGATCCGCATACCAGTATTCCTCTGCGTGCACGTCAGCACTCTTCAGCGCATGCACACCACACAATCGCGTACCCTTATGCAACCAGTCACACGCTTCTTCGCATTTTAAGGAGACTGCACAAAACCCTACTTAGTGCCTTACAGAGCGCCAGCGCTCACCTGCGTTCTCAGATCCAGCACTCACCAATGCCCCAACTCTCCCCAAACAGCCAGCGCTTGCCTATTTGTCAGCACTCTTCTGCGCTCCCCTGCACTCTCAGATCACTGCTTTCCGGCGCAGTTGCGGTCTCAGATCAAATGCGCCAGCTTTTGCCAAAGAGCCAGTGCTCACAGATCAAATGCTCGTCAATGCGCCAGCTCTTGCCAAAGACCCAGCGCTCACCTGCACACCAGTGCTTGCCTGCGCTCCAGCGCTCTTCGGCACATTCACAGAAAACTACTCCTCAGCAGAAACTAAGCACCTGCAGCATCCTGTTTGCCATCGCTCCAGTCCTCTCATGCCCACTCGCGAGGAGGCAGAAAGAATAAAACTTTTTGAACAGGTCACCATTGCCCCAATCTTCTCCCCGCAAACGCATAACATGGCCGCCGGGACAGGAGGAAAGAGGCTTCAAAAGGGGAATCAAAACAGGGAATCCTTGTTCACTGCCTCTTCTGAAGTTTTTTCTTGACAGTACCACCGTCAGCAAACAAGAAAGGATCAACAGACTGAATGCTAGATCACTGTTTACTGATGGCAAGTTGTTTGTTTGCTGATCACTAGCTAAGCGATCACCAGTTCGCCAGTTGCTAGCCCAGCCATGATCATTGATCTCTAGTCCCTCCAATGACTAACGATCTCCGTTTGCTAGCGTGACGATCACTTATTGCTAGTCAATAACCAGTCTTCCTCTTGCTGATCACTAGATCACTGATGGGCAGCTCATCTTTCTTCGATCATCGAACTCAGCTCAATTATCTCTGACCAGCCCATCGTCAGCTTGCTGATCTCTAGCTCACCGATCACCGGTCCGCAATCCATCACTAATATCAATAGCTTACCATCACCAACTAACTATCAATAAACCCTTCTGCTATCTCTTAAATCTCTCAAAAGCAGATTACCAACTCATTTATCGCCAACCTACCTTGGCTGACTTATCTGACAGCCTTCCTCTGCCTGTCAGTTACCATATTCGGCTTATAGACCGCCGATTCTCCGATCATGGACATTATCAGTGGCTTTGTGACAGGGGACTACTTGTGAGCACTCTCCAACTACAAAGTACCCACGATACCCAACTATTAGCCATTGATTAACATTTGCTAGATTGATTCTTCTCTAAGGAATAGTATCAATCCCATTAGGGTGCATGGTAGGGTTAAGTGCTGCTTTCCTTCTATCAATTGAAGAAATTTTCTCTCAGGGATGAATCCTTACACAGAGTATCACGTCCGATCCCTTACACCACGAGTCAAGACCCCAGAGTCAACAATCTCCCTTGTGAAAAGATCTACAAGGAGCTTTCCCTTTGGGTCGATGTCCGCACCATGTTGGAGTTCGGACAAGGGATAAGACCTTAGGTCTCCATTTGCACACTGGACCTAAAGGACACATACTTCCAGGCCTAAACCCTCCATCTAGGAAAGTTGGAAGATTCAGTCTAGACAAACAAGAAACACCAGTTCAGGGCACTGTGCTTCGGTCTTTCCACTACACCCATCCTGGTCTCACAGGATCGGCTTCTGTCTCCTCCGTTTCAGGACGACTGACTGACCTTAGCAGACTCAGTTGCAACCTTGCATTATCACCGGAGCTTCGGAAGATTTTTTACCAGGATCCAGTGATCAAAATAAAGCTATGGAAGTCCTACCTACTTCCTTCTCAGAAGACCGGTGTATATGGGAATGATTCTACACACCTATGTCCACAAAACTTTATCAAAACATGAACTCCCAGCCCAGAGTGACTTGACTCCGATTGGAATCAGGCCCTCAATCGCCCAGACATTCTCACCAGAAGTTTAGACGAACCTCAAGGGATGGTTGTCAGTCGAGAATCTACGCAGTGGTATAACCTTCCCATCCTTACCCACCCCTCGAACTTGATGCTGTGCTTAGAACACATCAAAAGAAGAAAAGAGAGACCATAGTGCTGCACCACACGACCTCAGCCCTCTAAACAGATTCTGAAAGTACCTTCACTTAAATCTCTTATGACATGAAGGCCAACTTTCTGGTCCTTCAGCAGCCTCATTGGTTCCTAACAGACCACTCAGGGATGAGATAGGCGACAACACCACACAACAACGGTGGGTACAAAAATGACGTTTACATCTCGTTCCTATTTTGTCTGGAGAAGGGCTCTCAAGAAGGTTAGAACATCGGTCAACCTCTCAAGGACTCTAATAGCTCCACTATGGCATTGCGCAGAACGGTTTCCAAACTTTCTGCAGCTCATGATCGAGTCTCCAAGAGAACCCTCTCCATATCACAAACAACCACACTTCAACACCTAACACTAGCTATAGCTTTTCTATGATTGTACGTCAGGAAACTACACAGTACCTCCTCTCTCACAGAGGCTTTTTTGCAATAAGTTACGAAAACGTTGTCTAGATATCTGAGGAATTCTTGAGCATCAGTCTACCAGGCGGTGTAACGTCTTCTGTGGTTGGTGTCATGGGAAAGGGCCTCTCTCCCCTCAATACCTATATTCCAGCAATAGCGGAATCCTCGAGTATATGCAAGAGGAAAAGATTCTTTTTCAGTTTTAACAGGTAAAGACGACCACTCAACCTTGAGCCTTCACCTTCCTACTGTAAGGAAGGGACATACTCTCATCGCTAGACCTTTCCTTACTCATACGGACTTACAACTTGCCTTTCCCCAATCGGAATTAACATCTTCCTCTCGGAATATGGTTCAAATTCTCTGGTCATTTCACCAGGCAACAAAATTTATCCTGGTCTAAGAAGACAATGTTCCTACACATTCTGACAGCAGCCATACAATTCAAGGAACATCATGGTCTCTCTTGTGACATCATCCATTAACGAGAAGGGCGAAAGGCAATGTTCAGTTTTGTCCCCGAATATGTCGACCACACCATGTCTTCAGAGGTGGGGGATCCTACACAACTCTCCACTTAGGAACGGACGATCCAGATCATCCGTTACTGTACTCAGGGTAAGGTATGAGACTCTACCTTGAGAAAATGGCAACAGCCCACTCAGGTCCCTTCTCTAGTCATCAGCACTGGGAGAGACTAAAGGAGGATCACCAAAACATCATCCCTACTGGATTCTCAGAGTCACCAATTATACCCTTAATCCAGAGCCTTACACAACATGACGACTCACGATGTCAGGGGCATAGCTATGGCCCTGGCCCTTTTAAGCAGATTACACTGTGATGCAGGTTTCTACAAGAAAGGATGTGAATACTCCAGGTGAACTTCACAACCTTTCTCCAGCAAGACGGGACCCACAGGAACTCGATTCGATCTCTATCGGTCCTGTGGTGATAGAAAAACAGCTGGTTGTATACCACAAGCTCCTTATTGGACAAGTAGCAGAAGGTTGAGGGCACTATTACCCGGTTTTAGTCCGAGTGAATAAAAAAAAATTCACTGGGTCTTATTCTTTTCTTCATCCTCCCCTCTCTTGGGGGATGCAGCATCATTGGTTCTCTGTATAAGCTGACCTCAAAGCATTTTAGGTATACCACGCTCCCTTGTGCACCAAGTATTAAGCTAATACTGTTGTGTACTCATAGCCTGGCGAGGTGGTATTGGGAAAGTCTTGGTTACAACAGCTTTTCCTACAAGAGATTCCGAATAACTTTACCTAGGCAGTCACACTTCTGCATATCTCAACACACACCTTGCATAGGCCGCTGACCTTGCGTAGCAAAGTTCTAGGGAGGTGCAGGGACACCTTATTTTTGAATACCAACATACTCACATAAGGAGCCCGGTGTAAAGCCAAAAGCCAGATTGGCAGAGACGTTCACTCTTCATAATAGGTGAGTCACCCCTAATGAATAGTGTTGTTTGTATTCCAGTTATGCAATAAATGACAAATTTGTAGATAATTTGTATTTTCCTAACTATACAAAACTTAGCTATTTATACAAACTTGCCCGCCAGCCCTATCCCCCTGTAAGTCCTACCTTCAAGCAAAGTGAGCTCAATCACTGGTGTGTGAGTGGGAGTGGTGTCAAGCTAAACCTGCCCCCCCCCCTAACCCCGCCCCCTGCCCGCCCCGCTAACTAGCAGTGTGGGTAGTTAACCCTCGCTAGATTTTAATGGCTCGTCATTTCAGCTCCACCGAAAGTAATACCCCAAATAAATAGCTAAGGTTTGTATAGTTAGGAAAAATACAAATTATCTACGATTTTATCATTTTCCCTACTGAAAAATCTTTCATAAAGACAAGTTAAAAGTTTTTTCTCTCTCTCTCTCTCTCTCTCTCTCTCTCTCTCTCTCTCTCTCTCTCTCTCTCTCTCTCTCTCTCTCTCTCTCTCTCTCTCTCTCTTTAACCTATATATATATATATATATATATATATATATATATATATATATATATATATATATATATATATATATATATATATATATATATATATATATATATATATATAAACTGTCATATATAAACATAGCTATTAATTCCGGAAGTAGCTATAATATGATAACTTCTCTTAGAATTATTAATGAAATCTTGACTGGAGCAGAGAAAAAGAAGCACATACCTAGCAAAAAGAGATATGGTTCTTTCATATCATCAGATGATGAAGAAATGCCACGTTGGACAGAACACTTTCATGAGTTTATTAATAGGAAATTGGAAGGGAATAATTTGATTGATGTACCTGTACCTTGATGTGCTAACGAATGAAGTCAGTGTCTTTGAAGTGGAAGCTATTGTTAGAAAAAAAAATAGGAAAAGAGACGGAAAGCCCCGGGCTACGATGGAATAGCTGGTGAGATGATAATAGCTGGGAACGAAGTAACTCCCAGAATACTTACAAGAATATTTTGTAAAAGTGGCATGAAGAAACCAGATCTGATGAATGTGAGTTAAGAGTGTTGGTGAAAATGGCAGAAAAAAAGAGAGATCGAACTAATTGTAATATATAGGGTTGTGGTAGCGGATGTGGTAAAGTCCCGAAAGGGTGATCAGGAGAAATAGGATATATGGAGGAATAATTTTGTCGGGAATTTTCGAACTGATCACTCGAAAATCCCGACATTTAACTCCACCAACGTTACTTTAAATTGGAGGGAAGCCTGGGAGAACTCACAGGCGTTGAGTCGAATGACTATGGTTTAATACGAGACTGTTTTAGAGCCTAAAGAGTAACGGCCTGGTAGGGAAGGAGCGGATGTTAAAGAAATTGAGCATTTGTAATTTATGATTCAGGAATTTAATGTCATTTTATTGTACCATGACAAAAATATCCTCTGTATAACTTTAGATTCAGAGAAGCATTGGGAAACAAAAGTTTTCGTCAGAGCTGCGGAGCTCAGCTCGGTCTCTTTTGTCCAACGTCTTCAGCTCAAGTAAGTCCTATTAATTGTTGTCTCTCTCCCCCCTATTGTACCCAGGTCGGTTTCCCTATAGGTTTTACAAGTGTTTTGTAAGAATTATATCGATGTATATTTAGTTGATCCTTGTGATTGGGAATCAGTGCTATTCATTAAGTTACGCGAGAAAGCCTTGGTATGCCGTTTATCAAGGCAACTTGTTGAAATATTGATTAATTTTATTTAATTTGAGTCCGGTGTGGACTTATTTTTTTTGGCAACGCATGAGGTTATTTCGAGTCATATATTTCCTTAGTCTGTTGACCAAATGTTTTGATTATGTATTTCCCTTTCATTAAATAACTATTTGTGTAATAAAATTGTTAAAGTGGAGCTGTATTTTTTTAATTCCTGGAAGGTTTTGGGAGTCTTACCTCTTCAAGGTCTTGCTATCGACCCTTAACATCTGGCCAAGAACGTTATTAACTGTCGAAGTGAAAATCACGACAACTGGTCCTTCGAACCGGATGGCAAGTGTCTCTCAGAGCTAGAAAGGAATTCCACAGAATATGAGCTTTAGAGTAGCGTTAATAGGTCATAGTCAGCTTCCCCCAAATCTGCCGCAATGTTCGGATAGCGAGGTAGAAATTTACCGGAGGCCAGGGGGCCTAGTCAGTCAATTCCTGAATGAACAGTTAGAGTTTTGGAACAAGACATATAATTTTGTTGTTTTGTATCTAGGAGGGAACGACCTGGCGAACAAACACCCCAAAACTGTATGGGATAATTTGAGGGTCCTCATCGAACGATTGAGGAACATAACAGGGATCATTGCTATTTGTGACGCGGAGGTTAGGGAGTATCTACCCGACAACAGATTTGCAGTTAATCCATCAGAGGACGTTGGTAAGGTGAAGAACTTTATGCAAGGGCCTCAAAATATTATTCAAAGAGGCTTCAGTACGGTGTGAGACACCTGCCAATGAACTCCAGAGCCTACCCCGAGGGCAGGTTAAGGGATAGGGTCCACTTTGATCAATCAATTCGCAATGCTTTCCTCAACCGTTTGATGAGGCTGATCAGGAGAGAGAGGGAGAGACGTAACAATTAAGGTCCTCAACGTCCCGGTGTGCGATCGACCACGTGTCAGTTTTTTTATTGAGTCCCCTCTTCCTAACGTAGACGTAACTTCTTTCCTTCTTATTTTGATAACCTCCCGAAATTAAAGTAAAGTAGTCAGAATGGCGGTGGCCACGATCGTGCACATCGAGGCGTCGATGGGCCTAGTAGCAGACTTGCTTAGCGAAACGCAACGAGCGCTGATTGAGACATTCTGAGTCCGTCTATCGGAATCTAGTAACGGAACTCCAGGAAGAGGTCAGACAGCTGAGAATGCTGTACAAAAACCAGCATGTTAAACTAGAACCTAGTTTTGAAGCCCGAATCAGGCACACGCTGGGTGAAGCTACACGTGCTTCTACCCTTCTATACAACCATATAAACCAAGTGAAAAGCACTTCAATGGGGAATGTTGCTCTCCCCAGGTTGAAACCACTGCCTCTCCCCACGTTTGAAGGGGAAGTGCAGGAATATGCTTCGTATCGTGAACTCTTCACAATTCATGTTGATAGAAGAGCCGATTTAGATGATGTATCTAAATTTACCTACTAACTGGGGAGCCGCTTAGAGTAGTAAAATCTTTAAGTGTAACCGCCGCGAACTATAGAATAGCGTTAGATCTACTAGACAAACAATATGGTAACGTACATCAGACGCTCGGGATTTTGCACCGAAAATATTTGTGACGTCACTAGACCCCGTAGAGCTCAAAAGGTTCCGCTTCGAGTTAACGATCATGATTGAACAAATTAAAAGGTTGATTAAAGACAATATAGGCCAGGGCATGGTCATGAGTCTCCTAAATCAAAAACTGTCAGAGGGAAAGGTCTATAGGAAAGTGGTCGAGCATTTAAGGATATGTGATTATACGTTAGATGAGTTTTTTGACGACATAGACTTCACTATAAGAATGCTCGAAGATGATGCGTTGCAAAGAGGTGACAAACTTGAGTATGATAAAAGAAAAGACAACAGTGTAAGACCGAAATCCACACCTGTCCACAATATTTCTTGCCCATTTTGTAGCGAACGGCACCTGCCTCACGGATGTCGCCAAGTAACCGACGTAGCTGCCAGACGTCGCATTTTGCTTAAAAGGGGCCTTTGCTTTAATTGTACAAACTCAGGTCATCGTAGTGATAAATGTCCCGTCCAAAGTTCTTGCAAAATTTATAATGCAAAACACCACACCGCAATTTGCGATGATCACAATGCGGGAAGACGACCGCAATCTAACCCCAATAGTAGCAACAGTCAATTAACAACGTCCCGTCCCGTAGTAAATGCGACTCCTACACAGCACGAAACTGCCCCCCGTCCATCGAAGGTTAAAGTAGAATCTAAACCATGCAAAAGCGCAAAGATTGCACAGAAATCTGACGTAGACCTCCCATGTACCCTCTTGCCAACCGCGATGGCAGACATATATCGAAAACAAGGTAGCAAGCAAGTCCGCCTATTCCTTGACTCCGGGAGCTAAAGAAGCTTCATATCAGTGAAAATCGCGAGTCAATTAGGCCTACCGGAAGTAGGACGAGTGTCATTGAATATAGCTCCATTCGGCTCCGCGGAAATAAGTGGACAGTACAATGTAGTGAGTTGTAGGGTTGAGATGGGAAAAAGATCAGTGAGAATGAAGTTAGTGGCACACGAACACCTGGACGTCCCAATACATAACGCTGGTTATGTAAAAGTCAGACAGCATCTGTTGAGCAAGGGAGTCACGTTAGCCGATCCGGCAAACCAATCAGATATCATGAAAAATGTACACATATTAATAGGGGCTGATTAGAGAAAGTGGATAGGATCAATCTTTTCCTGACTCATAATGGTATGTCCCCATATGGGAAGGTGCTGCAGTGGCTATTCCAAGGGGAAAATGTTGAACAGGTAAGAACGCTTAGAGTGTGCAAAATCATGAACGAACCATATCAGTTTGATGTAGATGAATGGTGGCGTTTGGACCGTGTTGGCATCGCCCCATCTGAGCAATACACCGTTCGCGAGGCGGAGGCCGTGCGAAAGGTGTCGCCAAGTGTTGTGAAAAACTGAGGGATATCAGGTTAGCCTACCATTCGGGTCGGATGCTAGGCCAGATACAAACTATAGAAACGCTATAGCACAGTTAGAGTTGTTGCAAACTAAATTCAGGAAGGATAGGGAATATTTTGATCAATACCAAGGAGTAATAGATAAATATATTGAAGTGGGTTTTATATCTGAAGTGAAGGAACCCAAGGTGAAAGGTTATTATATGCCGGACTTTGGAATCAAGAAAGATAGCCGCACCACCCCCCTTAGAATAGTTTTCAATGCCTCCGCGAAATCGAAAGGTGGTAAGTCCTTGAATGAATGCCTATTGCCTGGCCCCAGTTTAGTGGAATTGCCATATCATTTAATCATAAGGTTTAGGTTGAGCAGATATGCCATGTTAGCTGATATCAGCAAAGCCTTCGCCTTACCTTCGCCTTTAAAGTCGTGGTGTTCGGCATCACGGCAAGTCCACTTTTGTTACAACAAGTGTTAAATTATCATTTCAAAGGGGAAGGTAGGCTAGATTTGGTAAAGTCTTTTTATGTTGATAATTATCTAGCCACTTTCGAGAATCTGGAGAGCATGAGGCAGGAGCATGAGTCTGTTAATAACATCTTAACAGGGGCGGGTATGCCTTTAGAAGGGTTAGCATCTAATCACTTGGCCTTTGATAGCGAGAAAGAGTGAAGAGAGCCTATGAGTGTGAACGTGCTTGGGTTGCGATAGACCCGAGACATAGACCGATTGTGTGTGAAAGAAAGTAAAAAAAATCTGTGAGTTGGGGGAGGGATGGGTTCCTACGAAGCGTAGGGTACTTTCCCTGTTGGTCTCAATTTACGATCTGATAGGTTTGATAAACCCATTGTTTGTAAGAGGTAAACTTTTCCTCCAACAATTATGGGAGAATGACGTGGGTTGGGATGATGTGTTGAAAGGACAAAAGGCTAGAGAAGGGAGTGAGTTGTTGTTTGATCTGAAAGCGGTGAGCGAAATCACTTTTCCAAGATCAATAGGTAGGAAAGGTTTAGAACTGCAAATATTCACTGATGCCAGTAGTAAGGCATACGGCGCAGTAGCATATACCAGGGACGACTGCAATCAGGTAAACATAATAACAAGTAAGATGAGGAAAACCGAAGGGAATGAACAAATTGACAATTCCAAAGCTTGAATTGCTAGCATTGTTGCTAGGCAGCAGATTAGCTAAGACCCTCAAGGAGCTGATAGAACCACGAGAGGTAGTCATATGGACAGACAGTAAGGTCACGTTGGCATGGGTAGCATCTCCCGAGGCCAAGGACCACAAGAATGTTTTTAAATCTAACAGAGTGGCGGAGATTGTTTTTCTTCACCAGGTTTGTCAATTGAATTTGATGCATGTCCCCAGTAAACAGAACCCTGCTGATATCCTGTCCAGAGGTGCAACGATGCAACAACTGCTAGATAACTCCCTGTGGAGGAACGGTCTAGAATTCCTCAGAACCACGGGAAAGCCTGTTCCTGGCAAGGAAGAAGATCCAACCCAAGAAAAAACAACAGTCGCGGCAGTGCAGGAATTAAGAGAGGAAATGAATCCTTCCCCTCCCGGCGAGATATGGGAAATTCTGCAAAGGGAAGCAGATTTCCAATTCTTGTTGAGAGTTGTTTGAGTAATCAAAAGGTTTACAAATGGCATCCGTTCAGTATTGTTGTCCAACTAGAGCAAAAACCTTATTAGCCTACAGTTTATGCTTACTTAGAGGGCGGAGTCAGACCCCATCGTGAAGTTGCTAATTTTGTCAGACAATTGAATCTAGTCTTAATAGATAGTCTTATTTGTATTATGGGACGAGTGTCCTAAGTAGAAGGAACTGATCAGTTAATTCTCTTGCCAGGCAAAGGGCATTTAGTCAGGATGTATTTAAGTTATTTACATCGGTTACGTTTGCATTGTGGGGTGAATACACTAATGGGTATCTTTCGACAGAAATATTGGGTGGCGGGTGTACGTTCCATTGCGAAGCGAACCATGCGACAATGTCCCGAATGTGTGCAGGCCTTCCAACCTCTAATGAGAGAGCCACCGCCGCCCCCCCCCTACTGAAGGAAAGGATCACTCTCACAAAACCCTTTACCGCAGTCGTAGTGGACCACACAGCAGCCATACAGACTGAGACGCGGTCCGGTTACATACTGATCGTAACATGCATGGCTAGTAGAGCCATGTACCTTGATTTCTGCCCCTCCCTGGAAGCGGAAGAATTCGTGTTGGCACTAAGGCGGTTTAGTGCCACACAAGGTGCCCCGTAGCTCATCATGTCCGATAACCATCAGACTTTCAAAACTGCCAGCCACCTCCTTCAAGGACTCTACGAAGAAGATGAAGTCCAGCAATTCTTGAGGAAAACTGGCATAAAGTGGCCATTTCAGACGCCCGTGCACCTTGGGAAGGTGGGTTCTTCGAGCGTCTGATAAGGGTAACGAAACGGACCCTCCAGATAGCCCTCGGAAAGAAGTACTTACCGGACGCCCACGTACTAACCCTTGTGAAAGAAGCAGAATCAGTGGTGAATAATCGGCCGCTTATGTACAGCGGCGACGAGCACGAAGATGACGTCCTCAACCCATCCCATTTGCTAAGGGGACACCAAGTCCACCTCATGGCACCGATCTTGCCAGACGACCACCTCAACGCAACCTTCACCTCTCGGAGGCTACGTGATCGCTACCTAAAACTGACAGATTACTTAAAGGCCTTCAGAGAGCGGTGGAGAAGGGAATACTTGAGTGCCTTGAGAGCCCAGCACGACTCTCAGTCTGGGGAACCCTCCAAGCTGCACCCTGGAGACGTCGTGCTGGTTAAACAAGAGAATCAAAAGAGAGCTACGTGGCCTCTTGGACGTGTTGTGGAGACGTATCCTGACGACGACGGAATCGTGCGTTCGGCCAAAGTGTTGTTCGAGGGTGTCGAGTCACTGCGAGCTGTTAGCCACCTGGTTCCCCTAGAAATAGCCCTCTCTGAGGATGATGATGGAGAAGACGACGGCGACGACGGAGATGACGGAGAAAAGGGCGCGTACAGTTCGACAGCAGGAATGCCAGGGATCATTGAGATGTCTGGGGATAACTAGGAAATGGCTCCGGCTACGACAACTCAACAACCAGCCACAGGAACCGTCGACAACGTCGATGAAGGTGAGAACTATGCAGTTAGTGGGAGAATTGAAAATGAAACAGAATCGAAGCAGACGGACGCACAAGGACGTTCCTCACGCCCATTGAGAAGGGCTGCCGCCGAAGCAGCAAGAACTGATGGACAGTCTGCTGAGAAGTGACGATATATAAGGCGTTGCGTCAAACAGTGAGTGAAAAGGGGGAGTGTCCTATCTGGTAGGTAGGGAGGGTGGAGAAACATTGTAAGGTGTGCATGAATATACGGAAGTTGGAAGTGCGTTGGGTGTGGAGAACGGGGACGGGATGGTCTCTCGTACTTACAGAACGAGCGTTGTACAGAACCAGGCCCCTCCCTCTTGTACTCCGTAATAGCCTATATGTAGCAGTGCTATAAGAGTATTTCGATTAATGTGAATAAATGCAAAATGCCTTGTGATCGAATCTGTTTATGTATCGATTAATGTGAGTAAAGGCAGATTGACTTATGTATTGTGTGAATACATTTCAATTGCTATTTTCTTATTTGTCTTACGCCCATTGCCTAATTGCCTCTCCATTTGAATTGTTATGTATACATTTCTATTGCTAATTTTTTTGCTATTTTCTGATTTGTCTCAGGCCCATTGCCTAATTGCCTTCACATTTGAATTATGTATGCATTTCTATTACTATTTTTTGCTATTTTCTGATTTGTCTTAGGCCCATTGCCTAATTGCTTTGCCATTTGAATTGTCTGTATTATGTATGAGTACATTTCTACTGCTATTTTCTGCGGTTTTCATACATGAATGAAAAGCTGATTTGTCTTAGGACCATTGCCTAATGGCCTTTCCATTTGACTCCTTATATGTATTATTTGCAAGTGCATTTCTATTGCTATTTTTGCAACATTATGATTTGTCTTAGGACCATTGCCTCATTTGAACTGTCGTATAGGTACATTTGGATTATTATTTTGTGTACACCTGTAAGAGTTAATGGCCCCGGGGTAACATTGCTGTATGCTGTATATTGTGTGTACTCTGTTCGAGTCGTTGCGGAGCGCTACGCAGCGAGCCTAACCGAGTCTTGGAGTAGTTACAACGCGCCCCCCCCCCCCCTTCCACCCCCGAGTCCAGTCTTGCCCAATTGACCGACATTTAATCGCTCCTTTATTTTGGGGAGTGGAGGATGTCGGGAATTTTTGAACTGATCACTCGAAAATCCTGCCAATTAACTCCACCAATGTTATGTTAAATTGGAGGGAAGCCTGGGAGAACTCGCGGGCGTTGAGTCGAATGAATATGGATTAATACGAGACTGTTTTAGAGCCTAAAGAGTAACCGCCTGGTAGGGAAGGAGCGGATGTTAAAGAAATTGAGCATTTGTAATTTATGATTCAGGAATTTAATGTCATTTTATTGTACCATGACAAAAATATCCTATGAATAAGTTTAGATTCAGAGAAGCGCGGGAAACAAAAGTTTTCGTCAGAGCTGCGGAGCTCAGCTCGGTCTCTTTTGTCCAACGTCCTCAGCTCAAGTAAGTCCTATTAATTGTTGTCTCTCTCCCCACTATTGTACCCATGTCGTTTTCCCTATAGGTTTTACAAGTGTTTTGTAAAAATTATATCTATGTATATTTAGTTGATCCTTGTGATTGGGGATCAGTGCTATTCATTAAATTACGTGAGAAAGCCTTGGTATGATGTCGGGAATTTTCGAACTGATCACTCGAAAATCCCGCCATTTAACTCCACCAACGTTACGTTAAATTGGAGGGAAGGCTGGGAGAACTTGTGGGCGTTGAGTCGAATGACTATGGTTTAATACGAGACTGTTTTAGAGCCTAAAGAGTAACCGCCTGGTAGGGAAAGAGCGGATATTAAAGAAATTGAGCATTTGTAATTCATGATTCAGGAATTTAATGTCATTTTATTGTACCATGACGAAAATATCCTCTGTATAAGTTTAGATTCAGAGAAGCGCGGGAAACAAAAGTTTTCGTCAGAGCTGCGGAGCTCAGCTCGGTCTCTTTTGTCCAACGTCCTCAGCTTTAATTGTTGTCTCTCTCCCCACTATTGTACCCAGGTCGTTTTCCCTATTGGTTTTACAAGTGTTTTGTAAGAACTGTATCTATGTATATTTAGTTGATCCTTGTGATTGGGGATCATTGCTATTCATTAAATTACGTGAGAAAGCCTTGGTATGCCGTTTACCATGGCAACTTATTGAAATATTAATTAATTTACTTAATTTGAGTCCGGTGGGAACTTATTTTTTTTGGCAACGCATGAGGTTATTTCGAGTCATATATTTCATTATTATGTTGAGTAAATGTTTTGATTATGTTTTTCTCTTTCATTATTAACTATTTTTTTGTAATAAAATTGTTAAAGTGTAGCTGTATTTTGTTGATTCCTGAAAGGTTTTGGAAGTCTTACCTCTTCATGGTCTTGCTATCGGCCCTTAACATCGGGCCAAGAACGTTATTACCTGTTGAAGTGAAAATCACGACAAATTTGATTATTATACCGGAAGCTGATGAAGATCTGGGAGTGCCTATAAATGAATTAAGTGTGTTTGAAGTCGAAGCTATACTAAAAAACTAAAGAGATTGAAAGCCCAGGATATGATGGAATAACTGCTGAAATGATACTGGCTTAAAATGAAGTGACTCCCAGAATATTTACAAGATTACTCGGTAGAATGTGGCATAAGGAGGCAAAACCTGATGTATGGGACCCAGGATTGCTGGTGAAAATATAAAAAAGGACACCTAAGTGATTACAATAATTACAGAGGCATAACACTAACGTCAGTTGTTATGAAAATATATAGTATGCTTATTCTCAAGACACTGGAGAGTCAGGTTGATGAAAAGCTGAGAGATGAAAAAGCTGGATTTAAAAAAGGTAGAAGTCACACTAAACATATTTTCATTCAAAGACATGCTGTACAGCAACGCGTAAAATATAGAGATAACATTAGAAGGAATTTGGGGACTATGGAAAAGCCTTTGATAGTATACATCAACCAATTTTGTGGAGAGTCCTACGTTATTATGGAATTCCTCTTTAATATGTATATTTGATTAGGTCTGTTCAGGAGCATAGCAAGTGCAAATTTAATGTTAATAGATTCTTATCACATGAATTGCCTGTGAACAGCGGAGTACTCCAAGGGAATGTGTTGTCACCTATGTTGTTTATCCTCCTAATGGATTTTGCATGGGTTGAACAGCGGAGATAGTGGAAAAGGATTGGAATGGGTTGGTGATAGGAATTTAGTTGACTAAGAGTATGCTGATGATGCAGTCCTTGTTAGCAGGAAAACCACAGTTTTGGCAATGCTTGCTTACAAAAAGGCATGAAATACCACATGAGGTTGGGCGGAATGTAAATAGAAGAAAGACAGCGATAAGGATAAATGAGTATGCAATGGAAGATGAAATATTGGAAGGAGAGAGGATTAATTAGGCAGAATCTTTTAAGCCTTTAGAAACAATGATCTCCGATAAAAGGTCTTTAGATTTAGAATTTAGTGAAAGACTGAAAAAAGCAAATCAGACAATGGCTAGGTTAAGTAAAACTTGGAAATCGAATTACCTGAAATTATATATGAAAATCATATTATATAACAGTTTAGTGAGATCGGTATTACTCTATGGACATGAGTCATGGTAAAAGAGTGAAACAATCTCCAATAGATTTAGTAGATTTGAAAACAAAGCCCTCAGAAGGATATTGGTTGTTAGATGGGAAGTCAGTATTATAAATAAGAATACAAGAGATATTACTCGAGTGCTCTGGATAGAATCATGATTAGGGATATATGGAGATGGTTTAGGCATGCTCTTCGCACTCCCCAGAGAGATTAGGACTCTAAACGTTCCACCGGGCTCGACAAGGCATTCGGAGAGCTAAAAGACCCAGACCTACATGGCTGAAGACTAAGAAGAGCAAAGTAGAGGATGATGAATAGAGAAGTATTGAATAAAAAGCTCAAGATACAGATGACTAGTGAGATCTAACCGAGGCCCTTCATGTCAATGGGCGTAGGAGGAGAAAATTGTATATATATATATATATATATATAATATATATATATATATATATATATATATATATATTTCTAAAGTGCTTGAATACATGTTACTTAAACAACTAATTAGCCACTTAGAAGCAGACACCCAGTCTGTTTACAGAAAATTATACTTTAGAGAGAGAGACATCTGTTGTGTTGTAAATGGTGATGAAAACAAATGTGATATTTTAAAATTACTTGATGTAAGTGCTGTTTTTGATACAGTAATGAAATGACTGCTGATTACTGATGTATGGTCTAACTGTACTAAATATTAATCCTCTGAATACCTTAAAGACTACTTGGTTGACAGAAATTACTGTGTTTAAATTGGAAACTTGTATTTATCATATCAACCTTGAAACGGAGTAGTACCTCCGAGGAGTACACCGGGCCCCAACTTATTCTGTATCCATACTATTGGTCTCTTGAAAATACTACTGTGACAAGCCAAGGGAAGGTTGTGACTTAAAGACAGGATGAAAGCAACTGAGTATTCTTATTATACAACACTACTTTGTATACAAAAACACAATGCAACAGGAAATTTCCTGTTCAAACCGACACCGTATCGGTTAACAGTTAATGGTAAGAAAAACTTGCATGTTATTTCAGGTTCTTTTTAGTGCAAGGGGAGAGTGAAGATACAAGCATAATATATAAACAAAATGAAGTGACGTTACAATGTACGATCGTGTGACAAACGGTTGGTACATGGCTCCTCCCTTAAAAATGACATGCTGTACATGTTAAATAGGGTGCCATGATCTAGAGAGGCAAAGTATAGGTGGATCATCTGGCAGGAGATAACCAGGTTTAAGACGATCAATGGAGACCCAGTCTTCTTTGCCACGAATGTTTAGTAGGATTTTTTCGGACTGTGTCGGATCACAAGGAAAGGGCCCGTGTAAGGGGGTGTTAGCGGTGTCTATCTAGTATCGCTGTGCAGGAACACACGCGTTGCAGAGTGCAAGTCTATCGGTATGTGATGCTTTGCTGGGGGCTTGTAAGTTTGGTGGCATGGAGTAAATATTCCCACAACGTGACTTATGCGCTGGAGATCGTTGGAGCAGGTTGTAGAAGGAAAAAATTCAGCAGGGACATCCAACGGGTCACCATACACCATTTCAGCTGCCAAGACATCGAGGGCTTCTTTAGGAGTGATCCTTAGTCCCAGGAGGACCCAAGGAAGCTGAGTAAACCAGTTGAAATCCTTGCTGCGGGACATCAAAGATGTTTCGAGGGTGCGATGAAAACGTTCAACAATTCCATTGGCAGCGGGGTTGTAGGCCATTGTCTGATGTAGGGTGATACCCAGGAGATTCGTTAATGATATCCCCAATTGAGAGGTGAAGGTGGTAAACCAGACAGAAGTAATATGCTCAGGAATACCAAATCTTGCAATCCATCCTGAGAGTATGGCAGATGTACCTGAAGCAGACGTTGCAGTGTCCATTGGAATGGCTTCAGGTCAATGAGTGGAGAGGTCGATGACGGTAAACAGGTAACAATATCTTTGTGATGTGCATAAGGGGCCTAGAGCGTCGACATGAATGTGTATGAAACAACACTGAGGTTGAGGAAAGGTGCCCACTCTTGAATCCATGTGTCGATGTACTTTGGAAGTTTGATAAGAAGTACAGGCGCGGACCCAATCCTTAGCATCTTTAGAAATGCCGTGCCAAATGAACTTCGTCTTCAGTAACTGTGCAGTAGAATAGCACGAAGGATTTGAAAGGCCGTGAATGAAATCAAACACCTGCCAGCGCATGGGAGCAGAAATCCAAGGTCACGGTTTACCAGTACTGACGTCACAGAGGAGGGTGGTGTTAGGGTCTTTGAGTGGGAAGTCTTCCCAACAGAGGGACGTGAAGGATGTCCTACATGCTTGATACTCCGGATCCTGTCGTTAGGCTTCAGCTGAGGCGTTGTAATCCAACTCCAGTTGAATGGTGGCCAACGTGTTTCTTGACAAGTCATTGGCAACCAGACTCCTTTTCCCAGGGACGTATTGAAGGGTGCAATTTTATTCAGCCACGGTGTAGACATGTCGGCATTGACGGGCAGACCAGGCGTCAGACGGTTGAGTGAAGGCGTGCACCAGAGGTATGTGGTCTATGCGAATTACGTAGGGCGCACCTTGTAAGAAATGGCGAAAGTGACGGACAGCCAAGTGCACCGCCAGCAATTCGCGATCAAAGGTGGAATGACCAGATCGACCTTGGACAGTTTTCTGCTGAAGAAGGCCAATGGGAGGATGAAGCAGTTGACCACCTGCTCGAGTACTGCACCAATAGCTACGTCACTGGCATCGGTGGAGAGAAGGAGAGGGGCATGTGGGATAGAAAAAATGAGAGCCGCAGCGTTTGATAGGGTCTTCCTTGCATTGCAGAAGCTGCTTCTTGAAGGGAACCCCACTTCAGGTCCTTTGGTTTGCTTGTGAGGGAGGCGTAGAGGGGAGCAAGAGTGTCGACAATGGCTGCAGAAAACGGTGATAATAGTTGATCATGCCCAAGAATTCCTGCAGAGCTTTGATGGTTTTGAGCACAGGGAAGTCCTGAACGGCTGCTACCTTCTCAGGGAGGGGATGGACTCCTTCAGGAGTGATGTGGTGCCCTAAGAACAACACTTCGTTGGCACCAAAGGTACACTTGTCATACCGGACTACAAGGCCATTTATTTGCAGGCGGTGGTCAAGCATGATGCGCGGGAGGCCACCGCCACGAGCGATGGCCTACTTAGACGTTTTTGTGGCCACTAACAATCCTTGGCACATTTCTTCGTGGTTGCCACGAGTCTGTTGTGGTAGTAGCAAAACTGTGCGTGTGGGAAGAAGTAAGTATTTCTAGAAGTCGTTGTTTGAGACATGAGCGAGTGGTGTGGGGTGGGTGGGTTTGCTGCCGCTTCAGCACGTCACGGGGTAGGCGTGTATGTTCTACGGCATTTGCGTCAGCTTCAGTTGACGTTGAATAGGCGTCCTCTTCATCAGGAGTGGAGGCGTTGATGGAGGTCTTGAAGTGGCTTTCCGTAAGGGCATCGGCTTTGGTCATCAAGTCCTTTATGGGTAAATTATCAACATCGGGTAAGGCAGCGCATACAGGTCCGGGTAAACAGGTATCCAAAGGGCACAAAATATTTTCACCTCACGTGGAGAACCGTCTGCGACAGGCTGCAGGCGAGCGATATTGGTCATTTACCTGAGGGCGAGCGAAGCCCCTTGTTCCTCCTACGGTTTTTGAGAGAGCTGAAAAAAATTTGCTATACGGGTGGCTGGCAACAGCGAGTACTGCTACAGAAGGTATGTCTCGAGGGCGTCATTCGCTATTGGGATGTCTCCTTGTTCACAAAGCCACTCGGATATTTCCGCGAGGGTGTCCTCGGGTAACGGCGAGAGAGCATAATCTGTTTTTGGTTGTTGAGCGAGTCACGCCCTTGATGTGAAACTAGACTTTTGCGCGCTGAAAACCAAGCAAACACCTCTCTGCTTGCGAATGACGAAAGTTTCACTGGGCAGCCACAGCGCCAACTTCTGTAAAGTCCGCCATAGTACCAACGATGGAGGGGCGAGGGGGGGTTGAAGGCGGGAGGAGCGAGTCGACTGTCGGGGGTCACCAATGTTACGAGCCAAGAAGGTTGTGACTCAAAGACAAGATGAAAGCAACTGAGTTATTTTATTATAGAACACTCTCATTTATATACAAAAACTCAATGTAACAGAAAATTTCCTGTTCAAACCAACACTGCATCGGTTAACAGTTAACGGTGAGAAAAACATGCATGTTATTTCAGGTTCTTTTTAGTACGAGGGGAGAGCGAATATACAAGCATAATATATACACAAAATGAAATGTCGTTACTATGTATGATCGTGTGACACACTGTTGTTACACTACAAAGGCTTGAAGTAAGGTACAAACTATCCGCAGTTGTTACAAAATTTTACTTCTCCATGAATTATATAGACGACACTACTGAAACTCTAAACTGAATTCTTGCTTGTGTTAGGGAATGAATAACAATCAAACCACTAAAACTAAATGAAAATACAACTGAATTTATGGTGGTTGGAAAGAAAACCAGTGTAAAAAACTTAGGTGGTATTCAAATAAACGTAAGTAACATCTCCTCCCCAAACATATTAAAGTTCGTGATCTAGGGATTCTATGTGAATCACCTGACTATAAGTTGAATTTATTGCTGTATAAATAGCGTAGTAAAAACTGTTAGTTATCATCTTAGAAACATTGTTCTAATAAATAATTACCTCTATTAACATTCTGTAATGAAACTTTGGATAAACTGGGCTGTTATCCGGATTGACTACTGTAGCACCATATATTACAATTTACCAAAAGTGTTACTTGAGTTGAGCAAGACAGATAAAATGTTCCCCATCCCGAGAATGGATAACTCCTATGCTAACTAATATACACTGACTGCCTATTAGAGTTAAAATTTAGTTTAAAATATTTACAATAACGCTTCAAGTTATCAGAACCAGATCTCCGAATATTTAAGAGGATTGCTATATATTGTGAAGCTAAAAAATTGTGTTGACAGTAGAATAGTTACAGATGTTTTCAAATTATTGGAACTTAATATATGTTTACTCTAGGCTCTAGAGCTTTTAAATATCAAGAGTTAACAATGAAGTTGGCAGACAGGTTAATACAAGTTGCTGTCGTGTGAGGGGAGAGCAAAGATACAAAGGATAATATATACAAAAATGAGAAATATCATTACTATGTACGATCGTGTGACACACGAGTGATACATGACTCCCCCCCCAAAAAAAAAAGACATACTATACATGGTAAATAGGGCACACTGATCTAGAGAGGCGAACTATAGGCGTTTCATCTGGCAGGAGATAAGCGGGTTTTAGATGATCAATAGAGACCCAGTCTTCTTTTCCACGAATGTTTAGTTGAAATGCTTTTGGATTGCATCTGATCATAATTCTCATCATCTTTAGTAATAGTGTGCCAGATGAACTTCGTCTTCAGATGCTGTGCAGTAGAACGGCGCGAGGGATGTGAAAGGCCGGGAATGAAATCAAACACCTGTTGGCACACGTGAGCAGGAATCCATGGTCGCGGTCTACCAGTACTGACGTCATAGAAGAGGGTGCTATTGTAGTCATTAAGGGGGATATCTTGCTAATGGAGAGATATGTAAGATGTCCTATATGCTTGATACTCCAGACCCTGTCATTGGGCCTTCAGCCAAGGCATTGTAATCCAATCCCAGTTGAATGGTGGCCATTGGGTTTCTTGACAGGTCATTGGCAACCAGATTCCTTTTCCCAGGCACATGTTTAAGGGTGCAAGTGTATTCAGCCATGGTGGAGAGAAGTCGGCATTGAAGGGCAGACCAGGGGTCATACTTTTGAGTTAAGGCATGCTCCAGAGGCATGTGTTCTGTGCGAATGACAAAGGGCGAACCTTTTAAGAAATGGGGAAAGTGAAAGACAGCCAAGTGCACCCACAACAATTCCCGATTGAAGGTGGATTAGCCAGATTCGGCCTTGGACAGTTTTCTGTCAAAGAAGGACAATGAGCTTGGTGAGCCATTGACCGCCTGCTCGAGTACTGCACCAATAGCGACGTTGCTGGCATCAGGGGAGAGGAGGAAAGGGGCATGTGGGACGGGGAAAGTGTTGCAGAAGGCTGCTTCTTGAAGGGGACCCAACTTTTAAGTCTTTTGGCTTGCCCATGAGGGAGGCGTAGAGGGGAGCTAGAATGGTAGCAATGGCTGGCCAAAAATGGTGATAATAGTTGATCATGCCCCAGAATTCCTGCAGTGCGTTCACGCTCGAAGGCGTGGGGAAGTTCTGAATGGCTACTAACTTCTCAGGGTGGGGATTGACCTCTTCAGGAGTGATGCGGTGCCCTAAGAGCGACACATGGTTGGCACCAAAGGGACACTTGTCGTACCGGACTACAAAGCCGTTTTGTTTTTGACTCTTGAGCACGATGCACAGGTGACGGAGGTGTTCCTCTTTTGAGGAAGAGAACACAAGTATATCGTCGACGAAACATACAGAGAATGGGAGATCCGGTAAGATGCCATCCATAAGACGTAGAAAAATGGCCCGATAATTACAAAGGCCAAAACAGGAGTAATTGAAGGTGTATCTACTGATGGGAGTGGTGATGACGGTCTTGGTGATTGCTACTGTGTTCATAAGTACCTGATAATACCCTATAGGAGGTCAAGCGAGGAGAAAACCTTTGCTTTGTGCAGATAGGAGGTCAATCCGGTGTCACAAATGTGACAGGCCAGGAGTAGGCTGTGAGTCAAAGGCGAGATGATTGCAAATGAGTATCTTTATTGCAGACACATCGAGTATATATACGCACTAGGTCCCTGTAAGAAGGTCATAAAATACAAACATGCTGTTTCTTGTCAAACCAGCAAACAGTTCTGTTAACAGTTAACAATGAAGTAGGCAAACATGTTAATACAAGTTGTTGTCCGTGTGAGGAGAGAGCGAAGATACAAGGGATAATATATACAAAAAAAGAGAAATGTCATTACTATGTACCATCGTGTGACGGGTGGTACATGACTGTGGGTGTCCTTTAAACAGTAAGGTTTCCCTTCTGTACAGCACCAGAAAAACAGCCCTTCAAGTAAAGTAAGCATTATATTTTCTTATTATTTTCTGGGAATTCACTTAGAATTCAATAAAAAAAAAAACTACCTGACGTAAAATTCATATGGTACGGTCTCCAAGATGTGTTCATCTATTAGATTTTTCTTTTCTTTTCATTTAAAGCCAATTAATCGCATAGGTTTCTTGACTGTTTGCAATCCCACTGGAAATATGATAGATTTCATTGGGGACAGCATCTCTCTCTCTCTCTCTCTCTCTCTCTCTCTCTCTCTGTTGGAAAAAAGTTTTGGGTAAAAGGTGATCCAAGAAAACACCGAGTATGTTTCGAAGAAAACATTTATTTTTATTTTTAATGCCATTCCGCTTCATTGGCAATTTTTTCGTACTCTGTCCTTTCGGCAATATCTGACATTTTATGGAGCAGATGTTTTTTGGAAAAGGTTTTAGTGGTAATGTTGTAAACATTTAATAGGACGTTTGTAACTGACGACTTCCGACAGAAACCTGATAGGATTCATTGGGAAAGTCAATTATCCATGTCCACTGGCTAAATTATTTCTTACTTTTATTTTTTCATAAAAAATCATTGGCTCTATTGAAATAAGACACATATTTCTGATTTATAATAATAATAATAATAATAATAATAATAATAATAATAATAATAATAATAATAATAATAATAATAATAATAATAATAATAATAATAATAATGAAATGAGTTTCCGTACTAAAAATAGCATTCAATTCTTGATTACTTGCATCGAGTTATATAATGAAAATTGAAAATATTGCTAAAGATAAACTCCCACCATTCATTACCTAACGAAGTTAATTAAGACGGAAAAGTATATCAAATACGTATACTATGAACCCTTTACCCTAAATCAGAAAAAAAAAAAAAACCGCTTACTCCGCCTTTGACATCTGTAGCAGCTGTTCAACTTCCTGCCAAAGGGAGAAACTTTAATTTTCTCTTTTTATCTGACCAGCTGAAAACACCATTAATTGGTTTCAGAAATTTTAGGTTATTCTCGCTGATATATGCAATGCTTAGGCCTCAGAAGTTCTGGAATTTTTTTTTTTAAAGGTTATTTTTTTTTTCTGTTTTCATGAAACCGATGATTTCACTCTTCCCTATATTACCAATTGGATTTCGTGAATGAATGTGTAACAACGCAAATATTTTTTAATAAACTTGAAACAATTAAAAGAGGGTTATGTAAGGGAAGGAGAGTATTTGATAAAAAAAAAAACATAATATAATAAGTAAAATGACATTTTCTCCAAAAATTTAAGTACAGTATAAGCCGGTTACCACTCAAAGAACAATAGAAATAAGAAAACAACACATAATGCTGGTATATTATGAAAAGTAATTGGCCGAGAACACTACTTGGAGGAACACCACATATCACCTGCCAAGATTCATTATGTTTTTATATATATATATATATATATATATATATATATAAAAAACTAATACTTGCAATTAGTATGTTAAAGTTTTGCTAACAAAAATCACATTTGTTTTAGCTCGGTAACGAGGGGCCTCATATTCAACAGGCGTCAATGACCTTCAATGTCAGGATTCCAGAAACCATCAAATCAATCAATCAATCATAATTAACACGGCCAAAGAGATCACTGAAATCAAAGTCAGTCATACAAACTTCAGGACCTCAATTATGGGATTTCTGCTCAACATAGGCTATTGCAATAAGGGCACCGTATACTCCATCGCCTTCACGAAGACCAAACTGCAAGCTAGGGAACAGATGAAGAAATTAGGTACGAAGGCATACAGGAGAGAATCATATTTTCAGCTGTATCAGCATGTAAGGAATATTAGTGAACAACACAATCCTTCAGCGGTATAATTTTACACTAGACTCTCTCTCTCTCTCTCTCTCTCCTCTCTCTCTCTCTCTCTCTCTCTCTTCCAACCGGAGTTTGCACGAGTACAGCAGGGCAGAGGCTCTAACCAGCTAGGTGGAGGCTATTATTATCATTTGCCTTTTCTGGAGATTTGCGTACTTTTAACGTTGTTTTATATCTTTTTGTTTCTTTATATCATTCTATATATACTTGTGATTTTCATCATTCAATGTCTGTTTAGAGAGAGATTAGTATAGAAACATTCCAATTCGCTTACAAAAAGATAAACCTTCATCACATGCTTTTTTTATTGTTTTAATGTAGATACTAAAGAGTTAGAGTTATCTCTGTTTTTGTGAAGCATAATTCAGCGAATAATGACCGTGACTGTTAAGGTGCTGACTGATTTCGGGAATATATTCTACACTTTAATTGATATGAA
>NC_090750.1:20615189-20620189 GCF_036898095.1 Palaemon carinicauda
TATCAAGCAATTCATTCCAAAGGGTTTGTATTCATAGAATAAATATTTATTCATAGTGAAGTGGAACAGAAACTAAGAGGAAATAATGTAATAGACCCTGCTAATGTCGATTATATATTTACAATCGTAATGAAATAAGATGGAATTTTCTTGGATGATTATATTCATCACTAAATGACGTGTCTTGTTCTCCGAGGGAAATAATTTCATATAACAACATTTGCATAATGAATTATAGCCTTAATTTTTACCCACTGCTTTGATATCATTTACTTAAGAAAAAATATCTATTATCAGCATGTAGACCATCTTTGTAATATTCAATCTCTAACAAATATTTTTTTTGTTATTTACTTTCAATACAAAATTAATTTTGTCAAGTCATGCATGATACATCATTATGTCATTTGAATCCAATTTGAGAAATATGTATCAGCAGTCTTCTATAGTTCATAAGTAAAATAAAGACAAAAAGTTTTCAATATAAAAAAAAAAAATCAAAAGAGGAAATCTTGCCTGTCAGGCCGACATAATGTATTTCCAACAATATTAGGACTATTGTGGATTTAAATTTCAGAAGCAACAGACACAAAGGTCGATTTCCCAGTGAGGCCAGTCCTTTTTGAACGCTCCCACAAGCATTAATATTTCCTTTACAAATAAAATCTCCGTGCCAGTTATTTGTGAGGCCTTCATTTCAGAGTATTTCAAACTCCAGAAAAAACAATTTCCATAAATTACAAACGATTAATTTAAAGTGCACGTATTGTATATAATTTTTTTTTTATTTCTGAAATTGATATTACATTGGTATACAATAAAGAATTGAGTGAGTTATGCCGTATTATAACAATGTTTCCATATATATTTATGTGAAAAATTTTAAGACTTTTCGGATAAAAAGCTTAGTATTCTTGATTCTGACTTAATATATTTATATTTATGGTATAGTTTATCAACCTAAAGCATAATTCTAATACCTTAGTGTATTCTTCGTCTACATGAGTTTTATTTGGTCTTATTATAAGCTTCCATTTCCCGATAACAAAATATATTTAGATTAAAAAAACAAAACTGAAGAAATATTTGTATATACGTATATGTATATATATATATATATATATATATACAGTATATGAAAAATATTTTGAAATACCAGAGAAGAGAAATGTTACCTTAAAGGTATAAAGAGAGTTTTAATCTCCTGAGCGAATATATATCAATTTATTTATTTATCTATCTATCCATCTATCTATCTATCTATCTATCTATCTATCTATCTATCTATCTATATATATATAAATATATATATATATATATATGTGTGTGTGTGTGTGTGTGCACACGCCTGTATGTATATATATATATATATATATAGTATATATATATATATATATATATAATATACTTATATATATATATATATATATAAACATATTATATATATATATATATATATATCAATCTATCTATCTATCTATCTATCTATATATATATATATATATATACATATATATATATATGTATAATATATATATATATATATATAAAAACATATTTTGATATAGGAAACATCTATTTTTGGTCAAGATAGCCCTGTTGTCCTGATGGATATTTCTGCGAATGATATACCAGAGAAATTTTACCTTAGAGGTATTAACAGAGTTTTAACATTTTCAACGAATATCCCGTGAGATATCGTGTATAAATTAGGGACTTGTTAATAACAAAGAATAGAACAATCTTCCATGCCCGCAGCGTTTCGTGGAAAGCTAAGTTTTTTTCAAGAATGCAAGACGTGGATAAAGGTTTACCTTCACTGGATCCAAGAATTCTTTGTTACCATAATCCTTTGTAACGGCCATAATCTCACTGACCCTAGCACCAGAAGTCAACTAACATAGATAGACTTTTGAGTAAGGTCTCTGATCATTGGATGCCCCACTTTTCCAGACTCTGTTCACATCATTAAGTCTGTCTTTCCGGATTGGGTCCGACATAACAGCGAACTATAAAAACCCCAAGACCCTTTCTTGCTGACATCTGGTGAGTATTTTTGAACGAAGTATGCACCTGACTGAGTTTGTGATTTCCTTTCTCTTGTCTTGCGGTAGAGAGAAGTTGTGTGACTGTAGAATCCAGAGAAGTTCTAGACAATGGAATTCCCGAGCTGAAGATAGCCTGGACTTCTTGATGTTGAATTGGAAGCACGGAGATTGTAGGAATTTCATGACCTCTTAGGCTGTTTGAGGACATTCCAATTTCGTTGTAGCATAGACTAACCAGTCGTCCAGGTACACCGGCATCTTAAGGCCTCTCTTCCGAAGCTGTTGGACAAAGGCCTCAACTAATTTCATGAAAATCCTTGGAGCTATTTTTTTGCCAGAAGAGCATAGCTTTGAATCCATAGGCATTTCTTGCCACCCTGAAACCAGGGATTGGGAGTAGCGCCGATCTATATGCGATAGGCATCTGTAAGATCTATAGAGAATGTATCAGCCCTCTGGAGTAGTAGGGTACGTATTTGCGAGATAGTAAGCATTTGGAACTTGTCATTCAGAATTAATTTATTTAGTTTGGACAACTCCATAAGAGTTCAAAGAGTTTTCAAATCTTTCTTTCGCATGCAGAGTAGTCGCCCTTGAAAGTTCAAGGATCTTTTGCAATGGATGGCTCCCTTCAGGAGAAGGTCTTTAACATAATCCTCCTCCAAAAGGGGGTTCTGGGTTTTAAAAACCTCTTGAACTGTGTAGTTTGTGTCTCCCTTTCGTGCATAGCCCTTTTGAGACTATGCTATGAGCCCAGGGATTGAGCTTCCATTGATCCATAAACGGGTGAAGTCGTCCCCCTGCCGTAAGCTCGTTATTGTTGTTTTGAAAGATTGGCTAAATTAGTCGTCTTCTACTTCCTTGGCCTCGAGTTTGACCGATTCTTCCAGACCTTCCCCTCTTACCAGAGCCCTTCTTATGAGCATTGGCAGGGTGGAATGTGGTGATAACTCTCTCGTACACTAGGTTGAAGGCTGGAGACTGAAACGTACTGCTGAGGATCCGTATACACAATCTGAGGGATGGCGGTAACTGAGGCTTTCATGATAGGAAAGGAATTCCTTTCTTTAAAGGGACTTCTTGGGCTCTCGTTATTGGGTTGAGGTTCTTCATTGGTGGTAAATTTCCCTTTAGAGGAAATACCCCACTTGTCAATAAGGCTTTTATTCTCCTGAGCCACTTTGATCATATCTTCTTTAACCGATTTCTCTGGGAAGAGATCATTTCCTCAGATATTGGAGTTGATCAGTTTTCTAGGTTCATGTCTAATTAATGCAGTGGCTAGGACGCTTTCACTTCATGCTCTCCTGGCTAGGATGAAAGCCTGCAGATCCCCATGAAGCATGATTAGGCAAGTCTTCTCTAAGACAGGGAAGAGATCAGTTTTGGAAAAGTTTCCAAAAAGCATTTCTAGATAAGATTGGCAGGATAAAGAGATTAAAAGTATCTCTTTAGCTTCTAGTTCTCCCTTTAACAAGGATTCGTGAATCCTATGCAGTTTCTCATTAAACTGTTTGGCTCCGATGTCTTTATTTAGTTTTCCAATAGAGAAAGCATGCTGGACGCCTCACCCCCCCCCACCCCGGCGTTCAAATTATAAGGAAAGGCTAGAGAGACAGGTTTACATTCCTCTAGCATTGGGAATGACCTGTTCTCCATTACTGCTTTCATCATGGCCTATAATCTTTTATAGGTAAAAGGGAAGACATTCTCATTGGCGGCCTCAAAATTGGCCTGTTTCCTACCAAAGGCAAATAGTTGAGTATTAGAGATTTCAGCCATCTTTAACTCTCTAACAAAAAGGGATTGAACCTTGCCATTGTTCAGAATGATGGTTTCTTTAGGGATCATATCATCCCTAATGGAGGCATACAAGTTAAGCCTCACATAGCAGTAAGGATAGCTATTGATCGATGGAAAGAATTCCAAGACCGAAACTGGTTTGGAACCAAAACCCTCCCAAATATAAAGGAACACTTCAGTTAAGGCCATATGCTCAGCATAGCGCCAAGGGTTCTTATCTGTGTATTCTGTTAGGCTCGAAGCTGGGGGAGCCTGGGGAACAGGTGCCTTTTTTGAAACATCTATTCTTGCTATTAGGTCCACTTCAAAACATTCTTATTTGGCAGTTAGTTTCACCATGAAAGCTTTCATGGATGCCAATAGTATCAAATTACTTGGAAGCAAAGTTTATTCTAACGTCGGAACGCAGGTGGAGGTGGAAGCTGTGGCTTGAACCACAGTGATTGGGGAAAATAAAGAGGCACTGGGAGCTATACTCACCTGATGTACATCCAATGATTCTTCTGAGGCTTCCGTGATCAGCAGGATCCTACACATCTCTGACGACACAGAGGAAGTAGTCGACATTTTATCACCGTCGAGGCTCAGGACTTGTAGAGCCTGTCGGACTTCATCATTCACATGATCTGGTGGCACCAATGGGAGTTGGACCGTTGGTAACTGGTGAACAAATATAGAGGACACCTCAGAGTCCTCCGATACACCTCAGAGTCCTCCGATGTCAATCTCGAACATTTAAGGAGACATCATTGACACAGAAACAACTTTGTAGGAAATCCATGCAAACACGGCAGTTGGTAGGTTCCCAGATTGCCAAGGATCCTTTGGAAAAATTACAATCAGTATGTTTCCGGCAGGTCTTGTGGCCACAGAGTAATCTGACCCAGCTGGTACAGGTGACCGTTGAAAACTCCCTGTCATCATTGACCTATGAAGACAATACACTTCGATGAGCATTTATCATTAGAAATTATATCGTCTAAAAATTACTTAAACAGAACACATCCAAACCTAAATTGACCTACCCCTAAAGAATGACTAAAGCTTGAACATAGTCAGAACACATGCAAAACCGCTCAAAAATCTATTGCGATTCATGAAGTAAAATATAATGATTGGGGGTTGGAATAGGGAGGAAAGGATCACATC
>NC_090750.1:20625189-20628629 GCF_036898095.1 Palaemon carinicauda
ACTTGTACAATATAGCCTGAGAAGTCCCATTTATCCAGTCCATAAGAGTCTATTCACATTACGTAAAAAGCTGGTTTAATCACATCACCAACGGCCACCACAAAGTGTATGATCTCTTCCAACTGACGTAAGTAATGTTTGAAAAACACTCTTGAAAATTTCCATCTTGTGTAAGATTATCAACCTTCAAAGGACAGGGATTGGAAAAAGTTTAAGGAACAGGTAAATTTGCTAGGATCAGAACCCGATGGCATACTATCAGAGTCAGCCCTTCTGGTGAAATATGTATGTTTGGACCTTAGTAAATTAAGGGAATGATTAAATAATACAATCTCCCTTTAAAAAGTTAACTGCCTTTAGAGTCAAGACTCTTGGACAGGTGGGCCTGAAAGCACTCTACGGGGCACAGAGAAGGATCCTCACATAGTGGAAAATTCTTCCTGGGCCCCCCAACGTTTTGTGGGAAGTTCGTTTTTCACCATGAATGAAAGATTTGAGTATAGATTTACCTCCCTCGATTCTAGTTCAATGTGGCCATCATCCCTCGAAACTGCAACAATCTTGCTGACTCCAGCACCAGAAGCCATAAAAAAAAAAAAAAAAAAAAAAAAAAAAAAAAAAAATTCCTTTTCAGTAAGATCCCTCAGAGAGGTAGTGGCGTTTTTTAATAAGGAGGCAAAGTGCCAGACCTTATCCAACGACCAAAGGATAACCTTGGGAAGAACATTAATTTTCAATTTAGCACAAGCCTTCGGGATCTTATTGAACAGCTCGCTATTGAGTTCAATATCAAAAGCATAAGCAATGGGTCTAGTTAGTGCCGGATTACATGAGATGATAGTTATACAGGACAGACCTTAATCTTTTAAGGAAATAGAGAAGGAAATACAGAAGACCCTAGTAATTCGTGATACTTCTTCAGAGTCCTCTGAAAAAGTATCACGAAACTAGTCAGGAGTTAAGCGTATATTTCGTATTTTCATTTTCCCTGTGGTTCTTCTGCATATATATATATATATATATATATATATATATATATACACCACTCTCCCTTCCCGCTGATAACAACTTGTTGAAGCGTGCCCATTCAATTTTTTTTTTCTTCCACAAAATGGCTTATATATAAATTCTTAGTTTGCTGAAATAAAGTTAGTTGCATCCACCTTGCCTCTCAGTTATCACCGAAGGGCTCTCTCACAGACCTCCGGAATACTAACAAGATTGTTTGGTAGAATTTAGCATGAAAAGGCAAAACCTGATGAATGGAAGGTTAGAGTGTTGGTAAAACTGGCTAAAGCAGGAGACCCGATTGATTGTAATAATTAGAAAGGTATCACACTTTTGTCAGTTGTCATGAATATGTATAATATGTTTATTCTAAAGAGACTAGAGAGAAAGATTAATAAAAGGCTGGGAGAGGAAAAGGCTTGATAGAGAAAAAGTAAAATTTTTGCTAACCAAATTCTTATTTTGAGACGTGTTATACACCAATGCTTACAATATAGAAATCCCCTGTTGTTAGCATTTGTGAACAATAAGAAATCTTTTAATACTGCACTCTCCAATTTTCTGGAGAGTCCTGCCTCATTATAGAATTCCTCATAATCATAGAAATTTGATTAAGAATGTTCATGAGCATAGCAAGTGGAAAGTTAATGTCAATATAGTCCATATTATGGAAATCCAGTAAACAGCGGGTTTTTCAACAGAATGTGTTATCACCCTTGTTGTTTCTCCTCCTCTGGGATTTTGTGATGGATACAACAGTTGGAGATGTTGGGGAAAGAGTGGAATGAATTTGTTATAAGAAATTTACTGAACTATAGTATACTTATAAGGCTATCCTTATTAGCAGAACACCACAGGATTAGGAATGCTTGCTTACTACAATGCATGAAATATCAGAGAAGAGTAGGCTCAAGATAAATAGAGGAAAGACATATAATGAAAATGTTATGTGTAATAGAAGATGAAACATCATTGGATGGAGAAAGGATTAATGAGGTGGAGTTATTTAAGTATTTGGGAACTATGATCTCTAATAGGTATTTATAATTTGAGTGTATTGAAAGATTAAGAAAAAATAAATAACTAGGTTAAGTAAAGTTTGGAAATAAAATCACCTAACTTACTTTTTAAAATCAGGCTATATATCAGTTTAGTGAGATATGTGTTGCAGTAAGGACATGTGTTATGATATGACAATAAAAAATTCTTCAACATCTTTGGTAGATTTTATAACAAATGCCTCAGAAGAGTATTGGGAGTTAAATGGCAGGATAGGATTAGAAATAAAACTATAAGAGACATTGCTCGATTGTCATATTTGGATATGATCATGGTGAGGGGTAGATGGAGATGGTTTAGGCATACTTTCACACTTCCCTAGAAAGATTAGTTCACCAAACGTTTAACTGAGTTCCACAAGGTACTAGATAAGTTTAAAAATCCTTACCTGCATGTTGAATCAATAGCTGAAGACAGAGAAGACTGCCAAAATCTAATCAAGGCCATTTGCGTCAATGGTCTTAGGAATAGAAGATATTGATAATGATGAAGATGTTGATTATGATTAAATTGGCTCTGGCTATTGAAATCCAGATGGCAACCACGTTTATCTTCGTTGATACTCAAAGTGGAATGTAAATATGCTTTTTCGGCGTCAGTATTGATTTTTTCTATGCCTTAAACTTGAAATTTAGAGGGAAGTTAAACCAACACCCAGCCAAATCCATCGGCATATACAGTATGAACCAGAGCACTCTACGATAGTATACTAAGAAGGTTGTGTGTGGGTGGAGGGGGGGAGGAGGCAAGCATTGAAGTACCAGTGCTATTTCTCAAATTTTACTGGTCCCCATCACGGTTATATTGATAATTTTCTCTAAAGGGTTTTACTGGATTAATGCTGAGTCTTACAGAAGCGTTTATATTTTTCTTAAATATCAAAGGGTATAAAATGTTCTTCTTTGTGTTTCTTTACTGTTTGTCATTTGCTTCTTTATATCTTCTTATCTTTTCCTGTTAGCAACATTGTTCCTCCAATTATCAAAATAACGATAACTTTATATATTTGATATGTAATGGAAATCACCATTTACACTCGCGTAATTCGTGGAAGGATGATTAAAAAATAATTAGCTTATATGATTATAACTTCATGAAAATGTGGAAAGGATCAAAAGAAATAACACTTTTTTTCAATTAGATCAAAAGTGTTTCTCGTAATAGCGATCGCTATGATTTAATTTCACTCAGATATATCGAGTAAATATTTCCATTGTAATGCTAATATGGAATTAATTTTTTCAGTTTAAATTTTCTATGGAACAATTGTCATGATTAATTCCTATCAGTTTTATTATCATACATCATATATCTTAGGGGAAAAATATAATAATGAAGAAGAAGAAGAAGAAGAAGAAGAAGAAGAAGAAGAA
>NC_090750.1:20629129-20631629 GCF_036898095.1 Palaemon carinicauda
TGCCGGCAGCCGGGCAGGTGTAGTCCTCTGGTTCTTTTGCTGCCGGCTGGCATCGGTCTTGTACCTTTGCCGGCCGGCTTATGTCAGTCCTTGTCTGCCGGTCACCAAGAGTGTGGCCGGCAGCTGGGTACTACCTTGTGTAGTTGCTGGCCGGCAGCCATTGCCGGCCAACACTGGCTGTTACCGGCCGGCAGTTGCTGCCGACCGGCACAGGCATTTGAACCAGAGTGCTGCCGCCCTATAGCTGTTAAGTAGTATACTTTAAAGCTAGTTCTGGTGTGTGCCGGCCGGCAAAGGCAGGCCGGCACACATCCCCCTATACTGTACTAGTATTCTTCTGTATAGCATATACAGTAAGAAGAAAACTATAGTAAAGGTTTTGGTACAGCACTGTATCTTCTAACACTATTGTGTTTTCTTGCACATCCCTTTGCTGTTGCCCTCAGATAGGAAGCTGAGTTCTTCCCTGTCTATTATCCAGGATTTTAAAATCATTGCTTAGGTGTGAGCTCCACCTGTTTCCTCTGGAAACCTTGCATTGGTTACTCAAGAAGAGATAAACCATTTTTGATTTTATTATCTGGAAGGCTGCAACAATGGGTTGTGAGGGAAACACAAGTGTGTGTCTTTCTTTTCTGAATTGTTATGCTATACTATGCATATCCAGTGATACATAGTTCACTTGATACTCATGGAAATTTCTTCTCTTTACAGAAGGACACTCCGAAGTGGGGAAGTGCTTTCTGCAATGTCAGCAGCAAGAACCTCTGCGGACATGAGTTTTGTAGGAGACACGCAGCATACGCTGTCTCCAAGGATGATCTCCGGTATTGGGACCCTCAGGTATGTACTGTGTGCACTAACCTGATTATTGAGACATTTAAATAGCTAGGAAGAAGCTTCGTACCTGGGTAAGGGGCTTCCAAAAGAACACTTGTGGCCCTTATCTTCCAAGTGAGAAGATGAGGGCGTATCTTTTCCCTAAGGCATCAGCCGATGCAGTGATTCCCCAGCCTCAAGAGGAGATCCCCTAAGTTCAGATCCAGGTGGATGCTGAAGTCGCGGGTCGCGATGCAAGACATCCAGCTAAATGACAGGATGTCTGATGTGGACGGGTGTCAGGAGGAAGACCTCCTGGCAGAAAACCAGGATGAAGTTCAAGCCCCTCTACATCGGCCGGTCTCCCAGTAGAGCTGGGACAGACCCTCTCTTCTATTGTTGGAATGATCCAACAAATGCAGAAGGAGAATCAGGAGAAGGCGGCTGCAATGGAACTGCGAATGCAGTGCCTTGCAGAATCACATGGGCCCCAGAAAAAGCTTAATGTGAAAGACCTTCCCTTGTGCTCAGATGCTAACCCATGGAGGTATGCTGAGCACATGCCGATGACGACTGGAAAGATCGTCATCTCGGATAAGCTGGGCTCAGTTCCCCTGGAGGGTGGAATTCTGGCCCAGCAAGGCATCATATCCGGACTGTTATGTCCGGCTGAGGAAGGAACCAGCTTCAAAGGAGGAGACAGAGCCGAAGGAGGTCATAGTGATGGACCATGCTAAGACTCAAGCTCTACTTTCATCCTCGATGAAAGAGAGGGGCTTCTCTAACTCAAAGGTAGCTGCATTGAATAGGAAGCTCCCTTCCTTTGTGTCCTCGCCTACTAGAGCCTTCCCCCTTTTACAGAAAGGGTTTTTGGCTGTACTAAAAGCAATCGAGGCCGGCAAGTCTTGCCCCTCCCTAGAGGAGTGTAAACCCTTGTCGCTGGCCCTGCCTATGGACCACAAAGACTGGAAGGACGTCCATCTTACGTTCTCAGTGGGAAAGTTGGAGGCTGATATTGCCGGACGTCAGTTCGGCAAGGACCTCCCTAAGCTGTCTGACTTTCTTTTGTGAAGTGAGTTTGATACAAAAGAAAGACTGACTGCCTCAATGTCTCTTCAGACTACTCTCGAGAAGATGGCAAGTGACCCCAAGGTCCATGAAATGTTCATGGTAGTGGCCAAGCCTCATCTGGCCACAGTGACGAAGGACCTTTATGGCTTCATCAAGGCAAGGAGAGCTTGTAGGGAGTTCGTGTTTACCTTGGCTACGGTGAGGCACGAGCTAAAGAAACTAATCTCCTCCAACATTTGGGGAAAAGACCTTTTTCCCTACCGACTTGGTCAAAGAAGTTGTTGATAAAGCCGCCTTGGAGAATAGAAACCTTCTCCAGAAGTGGGGCCTGGCTATCAAAAGAAAGTCTTCCCCGGATGAGGGTCCTCAACCAAAGAGGAAGACTATGAGGACTAGACTACCGTCTCGGCCAGCCAAGCCTCTTAGACAGCAACAGCAACTGCAATTGCCATTGCCCCCAGTGCCCCAGATCGTGGCACAAACCCCGACCACCTTTCAGTGGGTACCCCAGGCCGTGTCGACACAGTCCACGGCAGTCACCCCAGCGTTCGAAGGGCAGTCTACTTCCTTTCGAGCAAAGCCTAGAGGAGCAGCCAGAGGCTCGTCTAGA
>NC_090750.1:20641629-20646629 GCF_036898095.1 Palaemon carinicauda
TCCAGAAAAAGTTTATTACCAACCGTGCGCTTCAACCACTGCCAATGACGTTTGCCTAACACATTTTAGAAATGTGTTGAAAAGTAGGCAGAAACAAGCTTCAATGGATAGTTTCTTATTAAAGAGGCCCAGCGGTATTAGTAGGCCAAGACGAAGGTGAAATTAAAGAAAAGAAAGAGAAAAAAGAAAGAGATGAAGAAGTAGAAGGTGAAAGTAAAGAAAAGAAACCGAAAAAAGAAAGTGACGAAGAAGTAGAAGAGATTTAGAAAATAAGGAAAAACGTAAAAGTTATAAAAAAGCAAAAAAAAAAAAAATTCAATTTTAAGTTTTATGTTACCGTTAAGTGTTAACCCTGGATAGGTACGCTCCCTCGGACACCCCTTTAAGGGTATACTCGGACGCTGACGACCCCGACTCCAGAAAAAATTCTTGAAAAAATCAGTTTTTGCAGTAACCTCTTTTTTTCTTTTGCCAAAAAAAACTTCAATGAATGCTTAAAAACAACTGTAAAGATAAATACTACTCATCTGCAGAAAAACTATTTATTATAAATATTTTAAAAAATTAAGTAGAAAAAAAAAGACCTGACATAAAAATTCATAAAAAAAGTTTATACATATATACACAAATCCTTTTAGGAATTGATTCTTGAATGTTTAGGACACATCTTGATGTATTTTGGATGAAGTCAGACCCATGGAGGTGAAGATCTGAAATGAGAAAAAAAGGGTAACTTTTTTTGGGCCAAAAAAATTTGTCCAAATTTCATGAATTTTTTTGGGTACCCCAAATGAAATACTAAGTGGCTAATTTTTTTTAGGGAATAAACATATGTTATCCTAAAATAGAAATATGTAAAAAAATCTTCATTATTTTGTAAATTACATTTATATCAGGGGCCATATCTAAAGGTAATTTTTTGAGTACTTAGAAATTTCGTAAAAAAAATACATATATTTAATATATAATATGATATTTATGCAGGTAAAAAATATACCAAAATATCACAAATTCTATAGGGAACAAGAATATATATAGATAGGGCAACTTACGCTTCGGATATGTCCACACAATGGCCGCCAACCACACTGACTCAGACTCCCTAATCTGCCACTTGAAATGTAGGAAGGGTATGTCAATTTCAAGGTGTTATTTACTAATCTAATTATTATTGGATATGCATAAAAATTGTATGGTGGGTTGCTGGATAATTGTCGATTATTTTACGACTATAAAATTAAAATTCTGACCCAAAAAAAAATTTTTGAAGGGAAATAAAATCGAAAAAAAAAAACAAAAATGTGAAACAATATAATATTTTAGCTAAAAAATTTGATGATATTCAATCAAAAAAGAAGTAAACAAAATTTTCCGACAAATAAACATCTAGGAGGAATCATTACTCTGTGATAGTTCCTCAGTACGTAGTAATTTTGAAAGAAATGGGAAAAAACGAAAAAATGGCAATCACCGGAAAATCGAACACATACCTATATATACGCCATATCTGGCTTAAAAAAAGATAGGCATGGGTAGCCAGATCATCTAGAAACACTTTCCAACACTATAAGAATATAAGTTTTGCGACACTACTTGCCAATTCCTTATGGTAACATGACTAAGCAAAAAAATGCAAAACAAATAAAAGGGGCACTCGCGGAAAAATGGCTAACATTCTAATATACGGCATTTCAGAAAAAAAAAATTCAGCCACGTGCTAGGCAAACCATCAAGGCACATTTTCCGACAAATAAACATCTAAATGAATCATTACTCTGTGATAGTTCCTTAGTACGTAGTAATTTTGAAAGAAATGGGAAAAAAATGAAAAAATGGCAATCACAGGAAAATCGAACACATACCTATATATACGCCATATCTGGCTAAAAAAAAAGATAGGCATGGGTAGCCAGATCATCTAGAAACACTTTCCAACACTATAAAATTATAAGTTTTGCGACACTACTTGCCAATTCCTTACGGTAACATGACTAAGCAAAAAAAAGCAAAACAAATAAAAAGGGGCACTCGCGGAAAAATGGCCATTCTAATATACGGCATTTCAGAAAAAAAAATTTCAGCCACGTGCTAGGCAAACCATCAAGGCACATTTTCCGACAAATAAACATATAAATCAATCATTACTCTGTGATAGTTCCTTAGTACGTAGTAATTTTGAAAGAAATGGGAAAAAAACGAAAAAATGGCAATCACAGGAAAATCGAACACATACTTATATATACGCCATATCTGGCTAAAAAAAAATAGGCATGGGTAGCCAGATCATCTAGAAACACTTTCCAACACTATAAAAATATAAGTTTTGCGACACTACTTGCCAATTCCTTACGGTAACATGACTAAGCAAAAAAATGCAAAACAAATGAAAAGGGGGCACTCGCGGAAAAATGCCCAACATTCTAATATACGGCATCTCAGATAAAAAAAAAGAGATGCACGTGTTAGCCCAACCATCAAGGCACACTTTCTAACACATAAACATGAAAAAAAAAATCAATAATATACGGCAATTCCTTACTACGTAGTAAATTTTTACAAATATTGAAAAAAAAAAAAGAAATTGGCAACCGCAGTTAAATACCCAATATACCAATAACTACGTCGTATCTGACAAAAACAAAGTCACGCATGGGTAGCCAGATCATCTAGACACACTTTCCAACACTAAAAAAGCAAAAGTTTTACGACACTATTTGGCAATATCTTACGGAAAAATGACTTGGCAAAAAAAATGAAAAAAAATGAAAAAGGGGCACTCTCGGTAAAATGCCCAACATTCTAATATACGGCATCTCAGATAAAAAAAAAGACATGCACGTGTTAGCCCAACCATCAAGGCATACTTTCTAACACATAAACATGAAAAAAGAAATGAATAATATACGGCAATTCCTTACTACGTAAAATTTTTTTACAAATATTGAAAAAAAAACAGAAATTGGCAACCGCAGTTAAATACCCAATATACCAATAACTACGTCGTATCTGACAAAAACAAAGTCACGCATGGGTAGCCAGATCATCTAGACACACTTTCCAACACTAAACAAGCAAAAGTTTTACGACACTATTTGGCAATATCTTACGGAAAAATGACTTGGCAAAAAAATGAAAAAAAAATGAAAAAAGGGGCACTCGTGGTAAAATGGTCCTCGTGGTGATGAACGATATTTTAACTAAAAAAAAAAAATCATGCCCATGGTAGCCAAACAATCCACCAAGACTTTCCACAACCGATAACCTATACAAGTTGCACCATTCTACGACAATTTCATAATACGTAATAACTTTGATAATTATGCAAATTACCTTAGAAGGGTAAACTCGGTCGCGCTCGACCCCGACGCGTCTCAGAAATCGGGGAAGGAGTACAGCTACAGCAATGCACATCTGGACACTTCTAGAGCGTGTAGGGGAGACACCTCCTGTAGGTCGATCACCCACAAATTCAGTCACGGGGGTGAGTCACGTGAGAAAAACCTCTTTTTTTTTGACGCTCGGGGGTCGCGTACGACCTACCGTACCTATCCAGGGTTAAAGTAATTTTTTCTTTCATTTTATAGTTTTCCATAAATGATGTTAAGTGTTAATAATTTCTGCCATTTTTTTATTTCGTAAAGTTTAAGTGTTAATGTGTTAAGTGTGTAAATTACTGTACGTAGTCTGTCACTTGTTACGTTTTCTGCCTTATGCCATCCTCCTCTGCCGCGACTTCGCTATCGGACACCGTCTCAATCAAAAGGTAAGTTTCAACTTTTTTGTTACACTAATTAACTGTAACCTTTTTTTCAGAGTGTACAGGTACAGTATCAATCATAATTTAGGTGTACAGGTACAGTAACAATACACCTTCACTGATCTAAATGCTTTACGTACATACAGTACCGTAACTTTTATACAGTACGTACCGTAGTAAAGAAAACGGACCATTTTCTTTGGGCTTGGGGGGGATAACTTGGCTATAACTACATTATTGAATAATCTCATAGTGGTTTCTGGAATGGATTAGGCTGTTTTTAACGGTTGTGTTAATTATTGAATGATAGAAATGGCTGCAATGCATGTTTATTACTACAGTTTAGCGTGTTTATGAAAGAAAAGGTGACTTTTTATAAGGCTTGGAACGGATTAGGCTATTTACATGTAAAACGCGACTCAGGATACGAAAATATCAGGATACGAAACCGCATCCTGAATGGATTAATTTCGTATCCTGAGGCCTCACCGTATATATATATATATATATATATATATATATATATATATACTATATATATATATATATATATATATATATATATATATATATATATATATATATATATATATATATGTATGTATATATACAGTGAACCCTCGCTACTTCGCGGTTCGACAATCGCGGATTCACCACTTCGAGGGGGTTTTCCCATAACCCATATATATATATATATATATATATACATATCGCGGATTTTCCGGAAAATTTTAAAATACCGCGAAATCTGAAGACAACCAAATACGATATTTTGTTACCTGTAATTCCATTAAATTAGTAATATCTGCTCTTACTGATTGTTCATTGCATTACATATGATATATAATTCAGCACAGAAAGAAATAAAACACGAAAAGAGAATGTGATCATACGATAATTCAGTACGTAGTAAAATTAAATCGAACATGAAACGCAAATCAGATGCAGTCATACCATATTAGAATGGTGTGTACTGTAATGGATGTGCTTCTTTTCCATGAATCTTTTGTATGTATACGTACGTAGTACAGTACTGCATCCAATAATATTCTTTGTTGCAAAAATCACATTTCGAATACTGTAAGCGTACAAGAGAGAGAGAGAGAGAGAGAGAGAGAGAGAGAGAGAGAGAGAGGCGTAAAATAGCGTACGTAAATTTTTATTATTATTGTTATTATTATTATTATTGTTGTTGTTGTTAATAAAATTATTATTGTTATTATTATTAATCATTATTATTATT
>NC_090750.1:20672608-20677608 GCF_036898095.1 Palaemon carinicauda
GATTTCAAATATTTCATTAATTATTTCGATATATAATTGGATATCTGTAACACTTCAGTAATGACATAATTACCTAGTCGTAATGTATTTAACCAGATTCATTTGTTATCAGAAATAATTTCTTTATTTTTGTACTGTAAGAGTCGGGATACATTATACTAATCATTAAAGTCATGAAAAAATAAATCAATTGAAAAACCTTAAAACCTGAAAAAAAAAATGCTCCGAAGTTCTCGAGAAGCCATCACCTAAATAAAAGATCAATGACCCTTCTCTCTCTCTCTCTCTCTCTCTCTCTCTCTCTCTCTCTCTCTCTCTCTCTCTCTCTCTCTCTCTCTCTCTCTCTCTCTCTTTGTTCGCGCACATATACACAATATTACTTTCTTTTCTTATTTTCCTGATGATAATTAACAATTCTTGGAACGGAAAATATGAGATTAGATTTGTTTTTCAAAGCCATTCCTTTTCCATCTCTCTTCTGATTCCGTTAGCCATTTTACTATTCCTTTCTTCCTCCCATATGAAATATAATTAGCGGAAGGGATCAGTATTTAATGTGATAATGATAAAATCCCTATGCGGCCAGTTTTCACAGGGAACAGAAAAGTTACTATTCTCGTTTGTACAGAAGAATCTTAAAAAGTAACTGATGCATAATGCTATGATTAGCACCTAAGCCCTACTTCATCAAGCTAGGACCAGGGAGGGGAAGGCAATGGCTGTTAATAGCTCGGCAGGTATATCTGTAGACTACCCAAAACCCCATCTCTATCGCACAAGATAGTGAGGTTGCAGACTGATAAAAACTAACGAACTTAAGTGCATCTCAAATTGTACAGATAATAGGCAGGAAGGAATATATCCAATAGGCAATCTAAACAATCAACAAAGAACGGGTATTTGATTCATACAATACGCACCCTTCATATTGACTCTCACCATAATAGGTAAAGGGAAAAATTAAATTTCTTTTATTTTCTATAACCGGTTACACTTTCTTAGGTCTGTATGGTACTAATGATAATTAAACACCTCTGAAAATCAAGACATGAACTTTTTTTTTTCCACACTTCCAAAGGTTCCATTTGATATTTTATTCTGTTATTCAAGTTTTTTACTCATAAATTATAAATTAAATAATTGTAATGGTCTCCAGTGAAAGGAAAATATAAAAGGCTTAGGTTCTCATATTGGAGTTTTAATTTAAAACAACTTTAAATTCAAAGTTTTCGGTGAGGAGCGACATTTTGACTATTATCTTATTTATTGACTAGTTTCCATTTACTAAACTTTCGTGTTGATATTAATGGTCAGAATTTACTAGTTTCCTGGCGTTTTATTTTGTTTTTATAGAATTAGAAAGGAATAAAAAACTTTTATCGATTGCTGTTGAAAATGAAGATTAATATTGATGAAATTTCTCAAAGTGACTTTCCCAAAGCTGGTTGAAATTATTAGAATTTAAATCTTATAGAGTGAGATCTGGTTCTCAGTCCACTAAGAAAAAATTAATTCCTCTACTTAGGAATTTCTGATCCTATAAAATTTAATAATTTCACAAAATCATGGAAACATGAAATATTATAAAGTGTATTCATTTCGTTGTAGTAAAAGACTTTGATATCATAATCTCCTAAGAATTTTATTAGATAGGTTACCATAAAGTAGGAAAAGCAAGATTTGAAGCTTAGAAATCAACAGTGAACCGGTTTCCCTACACCGAAACAAATAATATTTCAAAATTTCTTGAATCAGCGAATTGAAAACATTCCTACTTTGTCCTCTTTTGTTTCTTTCAAGCTTTTTTTTTCTCTTTTTTGAGGATGTGATTCTTGCATTTTTATATTTATCTTATTTTCATCACATTGTTTCTGATTACTCCTAATTTATTTGATAATATTGTGTTGTTTTTTCTAGTTTTGAAAATCTTGTCTCTTTTTTTTTTATGAAATAATTAACTATTTAAATCTATATGCCATATGTCATATCTAAACAAATAAATCAAGGGAGTAAATACCAATGTAAGAAAATATTTAGTTGAATAAATGTTTGTTCAACTAATATTGATGTGCAGGATGACAAACTTCAGAAATATCGAATATTTTTCTTAAAATTACCTCATATATTTTACTATTCAGGCTAGCGCCTGTATCATATCCCCCACCAACACAAATAAAATCCTTGATACCATATCACAAAAGGTATCTGACATGGAACTGGCTATAGGTTTTAATTTTTTGGAAATTACACCAAGCTTTTTTTATTATAACATGTGATATCCCATTACGTTGACATATATTAAACAATGACAATCAACAATTTGGGAACCACCAAAACCCTTGTATTTGATTTGCATATTGATGGCATACCTTTCATCTCCAGTACAAATCCATGGTCAGGATATATATTGCAGGTCCACAATTTCTTTATTATTTCTTTATTTTTTTTTATATACTACTGTCAGGTTTTGTTTTGAAATTATATTAAACATTCCTTCTATTTAAGCGTTTGGTCACACACAGACATGATTATTTACTATGAAAAACCTATATATAAGTTGTTGTGGTAGTTCATGACAACAATCCTTTATTTTGGAAAATATCTATATGTTTTTGATGAAAAAAAAGTGGTCTTCCACAAACATATTCAATAATAATGCTGAGAAATCTTCTAAAATTATTCCTGGAATTATTAATTTCTTTTAAACATTAAGAACTGTTTGTATTCTTATGATATGATATTACCAAAAGTTTAAGATACATTGATACTCCCTCTACATGAAAGCAGTAATAGAATAGATAGAAATAAAGTCCCTTTTTTTGCATTGCACAAATATCACAAATAAAATAGGGAGATGATAAACTTCATTTACATAATACAGAGTTACTCAAAGTAGACTATTTCCCATTACATGATAGAAAAAAAAGCATATATTAAAAAAAAAAAAAAAAACATTCTTTATAAGCTCATCAAAACGACTAAGCTCAGTGGAAACTTCAAAAATAGCTCATTGGTCGTTATCTGAGTTATATTTATGAAAATTATAGGCCACCAAGCTAATCCATTTCTGCATGATTCAACAGACAATTGTTACACGAATTACATTGCACCCATTTCATCCTAGTGTTTACTGGATGCGAAAGGATCTTCATTTCCAGATTACGCTATTTTTCATCTTAAGAAGAAACTGGACTTAAAATATTCTTGTTTTCTTTGGTGCTTCCTTTTTTAATTATCACATAAAGAGTTATTGATCTCAAGAAAGGCGATGATGTTATGACTTCAGAATATTTAAATTTCCTCTCCTGACTCACTTTTCAGTAGGTTTGGGAGGGCTGCAAAGGCCTTCCAGTAATCACCATGATTAATTTCCTATTGAAGTACTTAGCTGTGCATTTTTTAAGAAACACTGAGGTGGTATAGTATCAAGGTTTATTCAGCATTTGACACAGTTTTGGTCGTATTCGAATTTCTAACCTTTCCATCTAAATTGGAACACTATTGTGTGCTTAGATTAAAGCTAGTGGTCCTAGTTTGATCTTACTCAATTAGTTTTCTGGCTGCAAAGTCTTCATCTGTTAATCTGACCCAGGTAAGTGCCCAAGCGCAGATGTTTCAAAATCATTCACAGCCTTATCAATAACAGCTGATTTCATAAATGCAATGGCAAATATGTCTGCTATATTTTATATTTTCAATATGTCACTCTATTGAGAATGGCCTTACATGACTTGAAGTGTGAAACGTCAATAACTGTAGCTTATAAGTGTAGTAAATGGACAAATATTGAAACTATAGTTTATATATTTTATACTTTTATTCATCTTATTATCAAAGACAGGAAGAATACTACTCAGAAAATAAATGAATGATAAGTTGAAATAAATCAGACGAGGTAAAAACCCCAGAGGTAGGCTTTTGTCCCCATAGCGTGGTGGGTTTTTTACTCCCTCCACACCATTTTGAAATAAACAGACTCCACCTGTTCGCCAATTAAGTTTTAATGACTAGAATGTAGTGCAATATATTCTCTAGTTTTCATATCAAATATCTGTAGAAAAAACACTGACCTTACTGAAAAAAAGCCCATACAGGATATACGGTATATATCATATAGAAGAATACATGAAATGTGTCCAAGAGGAAAAAAGTGTTGTACCAACCGTGTGTCACACAATTGTACATAATTCCTTTTGTATATATTATGCTTGTATCTTCGCTCTTCCTTCGCACTAAAAAGAACCTGAATGATCATGTCTCCGGTTTTGCTCTGTAACATTGTCTGTTTCTCGAACATGTTATGTCCTGTTGCCTTGAGGTTTTGTATATAAAGGAGAGTGTTCCTTAATAAACAACTCAGTTGATCGCATCCTGCCTTTGAGTTCACAACCCTTTCTCGGCACCGTCACATTGGTGACCCCGGAGTGACTCGATCCTCCCGCCTCCCCCCCCTCCACCTCTCACCGTTACTATGACGCCGTCAACGCATACCTTCTGCAGCAGTACTCGCCTTCACCAGCCGCCCGTATAGCAACGCTTTTTCAGCTCTCTCAACAACCGTTGGGGGACCAAAGTTTCGCTCACCCTCGGGAAAATGACCAGTATTACTCGCCTGCAACCTGCCGCAGACGGCTCTACTTGTGATGTGAACCCGCTTCATGACCTTCAAACCTCCATCAACGCCTCCACTCATGACGTAGAGGACACCTATACAACTTCAACCGAAGCTGACGTGAATGCCGTAGGACACGCCTATGAATGCCGTAGGACACACACGCCTATGAATGCTGTAGGACACACTCGCCTACCCCGTGACGAGCCGGAGCGGCAACACAGCGAACCATCATCCACCACTCGCTCGCACCCCAACCAATGACTTCTACAGCCACTCACTGCCGCTAATTGGCGCAGTTTTTACTACTACCTCTCCAGATTTAGGGCACCTATTTAACATGTTCAGTATGTCATTTTTAGAGGGGGAGGCATGTACCAACCGTGTG
>NC_090750.1:20692608-20700108 GCF_036898095.1 Palaemon carinicauda
CGGCATCTGGTAATTATCTGGTATCAGTTCCGTAATCTTTCAGCAGCGATGGTGTGAGAAATTTTATGTTTTAAAGTACTCGTTCATTGATGCGAACTAAGTGAGGGACATGTAAAACGGCAAAATTTTTGCGAACGAATCTCATCCAACCCATAGCCCAGTCATTCCCTTTTAGAATTATCGCCTGGTGGCGGGGGCGGGGCCGGGGTTGACTGGGATAAAAGCTGATATTTTCGGCGGCGGGGTCAATAACTGCTAGAACAGTAATTGTTATGAAATAAAATCTTAAGGGATTATTTATATATATATATATATATATATATATATATATATATATATATATATATATATATATATATATATATATATATATATATATATATATATATATATATATATATATATATATATATATATATATAAACATTTTATCTGCCAATTATCATATCTATACCTGCCATAGCAATGCCCTGACTATCACTTTTGTTCGTAAGTGATGATTTTAGCTAAAAAATCAGTGACAAGCAGTAAACTACTACTAGAGTTTCACAGATATCCAAATGAATTTCACAAGGTTTCATGAGTGTAACTTGAACTACAATCAACCCAATTTTTGTATCGATACTTGCCATAGAAAAGTCTCAGTAGCCATTTTTCTAAATCAGCCGGAGGTGATTTTCGGCGGCACCGTAAATTACTCGTGGCATACTTCACATATCTAAATAATATTTTTCAGGGATTAATGGTATGCATATTTACTATGGGCATACGCATTTTCATGATGATATCAGCCATAGAAAAGCCACAGTAATTTTTTATTTCGGTATGGGTTGAATGGTTATTTTTGGCGGTGGAGTAAATTATTAATAGAATAATTCACATATCCAAAACAAAATTTCAGGGATTGATGGGAAATATAGTTTCAACAACACAGTGAACGGCTTGATAGTAAGTGTCATCAACGAGGGACAATGCCGATCTCATAAACAATATCCGTCTCGAGTTGCAGCTATTCGATTTGGCTATGCTATATGAATACAGGGTAGGTCCATATCAGCGCAGCCAATTCAGGGACGCCCTTTCACCATAGCCCTTTCAGTGCCAAGACATTTAAGTACCAAGACATTTCAGGAACAGCCATTCCAGCGCCAAATGCATAAGAAAATTACAACATAGTAACTATTTCATAAATAAAAAGGTTTTTAAACAAAATCATTCTGGAATAAAAATATCTTATTCTTTTCACAGATTATTCACAATACTGTGCTAATAGTGACTCTCATATCTATTGACATGAAATTGTAATAAAATCTTTAATAAGTTCCGTCTGAATTTCGGTATTACAGAAACATTTGTTGTTGCTCATGAATAGTTTTAAGTTCTTCATAGTATTTATCGCGTCCTTTTTGAGTCGAATAGCTATACGCATAGTCTGTTGTTTAGGTGGCTGGAGACATATTTTCCCAGGATTTGTTGACTCTAATACTCACGTTTTACCGTGCTCTGACTATCGAGGTCGACGGGAAGTACTAAGCAGCTGATACCTTCTTAGGGAGCAGGCAGATGCCTTCAGGAGTGATGTGGTGCCCTGTGAACAATACTTCGTTGCCACCATAACTATATTTGCTCTACCATACTACGAGGCTGTTCTTTTATAGGCAGTCGAGTACTATGTGCTGATGACGGCGGTGTTCCTGTTTGGAGGAGGAAAACACAAGTATGTCGTCCAAGTAACATGCTCAGAATAGGAGTTCCACTGATGTGCCCTCCATGAGGCACAGAAAAATGGTCTCAGTATTACGATAGCCAAAACAGGAGTAATTAAATGTGTATTTACCGAAGAGGGTGGTGATGGCAGTCTTGGTGAAGTCTTTTGCGTTTATGGGCACCTAAAAATATCCTTTTAAGAAGTCGAGATTGGAGAACACCTTCGCTTTGTGCAAGTAGGAGGTAATGTTGGTGATGTTTGCATGGGGTTGGTGATCCAGTTCTGTGTTCATGCTCAGAGGCCTGCAATTCTATCAAAAGGGAACAAGGAACCATCCTTCTTCCAGTTGAAGTATTAGGGTGACGACCATGGGCTTGAGGTTATATCTTCTCTTTCGGTGAACGTTTTGTTTAGCGGCTGCCAAACGATTTGGTGTCATAGGCCTGATTTTTGCAAACACTCTTTACGTGGTTATGAATATTGTTTTTGACGGGAAACGTAGCCGTTTGGCAGATTTCTGTGCGAATGGTTTCCAGGTATGACATGATGAGGAGGGTGTATGCATCTGGGGATGCCCTGATGAGGAGTGTGAGGTCGAAGAAGGTAGGTTACACAGATGTAAACAAGTATGAGTCTATATTGAGTAAAGGTCAATCGGCCACATCAACAAGGAGGAGAAAATGGGAGAGGAAATTTTCATTAAGTAATGACAATTTTACATCATCAATTAGTAATTCCCGATGTAATTGGCACTCCCAAACGATAGTTTGACTGTCTGTTACCCATGGGTAGGAATCTCGGATCCATTAGCAGCTACTAGGCAGACATCATCATGCTTAGAATGAATACATCGTATCCTGGAGAGTAACATTGGTAGAAGGGAATGGTAAGCACTAATGTCTAAGAAACACACAAACCTGTATTTGCATCATGTAAAAAGATTAGTGAGAGGGAGCTACCACCACAAGTGATGGCCTACCAACAAGTTTTTTAGCCACTGCCAACTCTCTTCACATTTCTTTGCAGCAACCCTGAATCTGGAGTGGTAGTAGCAGAACTACGGCTGAAAGGGCATCAGCAAGTGGCTGTTTGTTAGCTGTAGAGGTCTTTGGTTTGGGGTGAGCGACAGGCAGCATATGTGGGTGGGGGTGTCTTTGTTGCCGCTCAGGCAGGTCCCATGGTAGGCGTGTGGATCTTACCACACACACATCACCTTCGTTTGCTGTTGAACAGTTGTCCTCTTCATCAGGATTGATGACATAGATGGGGGTCGTGAAGCTGAGGAATTTGCTGTCCTTGAGTGTGTTGACTTTGGTCACCAGGTCCTTCATGGGCAAGGTATCCACATCTGGGATGGTAGTGCAGGCAGGTTCAAGCTAAAAAAATCTGGTTATTCGGGTGGCTGGTAATAGTGAGTACTACTCCAAGAAGTATGTTTTGTGGGTGACATACACTAAAGGGGCATTCCCTTGGTCACTAAGCAGATTGATGATTTCTGCGAAAGTATCCTTTAGGGTTCGTCATGAGGACATAGTCTGCTTTGGTGCTTGAGCGAGACATGCCCTTGTTGCATACACGAATTTCGGTGTTCTGTTGGCAACGAGTGGAAGTTTCATCAAAGCAGCGTGGCTTAAAGAATCAAGGTTAGGGTGCAGTAGTGGGCGAACAGGTGGTTGGGAGTTAGTCACTCTGGGGGCACCAATGACACGAGGTAGCTGAAGGTACTAACAGGGAGGACAAGGTGAATACAAGTGAATTTACTCAATAAGAATATATATAAAGTTGAAGGTAAAAATGGCTAAAAAAAAACTTGTAACAAGCTGTGGCAAATTTTAACAGAGATAGAAAAAAGTAAATTAATTACATTGCATGAGCGTGTATAAAACACTTGGTATACTGTGGATTATTGTCACGCAGGAAGAAGTTGTTCAAAGATGCCTCCGTTACAATTATTTTCTGATTGGGACATCGAGGTGTTCACCTGTCTAAGGTAATGGATGAGGGAAGAGTGGGTGTGACAGCGTCTCGATATGAAGGTGAGCACAAAATAGAGGGGCTATCTCTGGCCTTTGATTAGAGAGAGTGAGGGAGGTTTAAAAATGCCGATAAATTATCTCCATGAAATCAGTCAATCTTATGCATAAATGAGTGCAAGATTATTAATAAAATAAACAGTACTCAATTACATTATAAATAATTAGAACAGCAGGTAATTACATTTTAAGAAATTCCGAATTTAAGGGCAAAAATTAATATTTTACCACCAACCTTATCATATATATAAAAAAAAAAGTGGCCATAGGTTAGCAATGCATGGAATATAGGCAATCATTTCATATAATAAAAAACCATTAAGAGAGATATGGCGCTCACATCGCAATATATATATATATATATATATATATATATATATATATATATATATATATATATATATATATATATATATATATATATATATATATATATATATATATATATATATTTACTGTACATTATGATGTGAGAGAAACATCTTTCTTAGTTGCGTATTACATAAAATAATTTCTATATGTGTTAGGTCTCTGGTATTATTCGTACTAGAACACCTCTGGAAGATAAACACATATTCAAACTCCGGTTTCCAATAATAAATAAAAAAAAATAAATACAAATGTAGTAATGATATAAGCTCTCATGTTCGTGTTTGAAACTAAATAAGTTCACGTGTTTTGAATTTGTTTTATTAGGAGCATAATTTAACTCAGTTTGGTTCTGACCATAATTGTCAAAATGTATTACTTTTTTCCTTTAATTTCATTGGGATTTCATAGGAATATGAAGCATAAAACTGCCGAATGCTGGATAAAAAGAAAATTGATTTAATGGGTATTCCTAAAATATTCTAGGGTGTGGTAATGAAAAGTATTGCGGTAATTGAAAGAATTAATGATGTTAGAAGCTTCATGATTTCATAGGTTCATGAACTCATCATGCATGACAGGGTGTATTTAATCAAATTTAGTAAATGTCTATCTTATAAGTCATAATAACATTATAATTTCATTAGCAAAGATACTGGGAACTCGGAAAAGCAAAAATTAAGTCATTAAAAAGACATTAAACATTTTTCCTAAACTTAAAGAGAATCTATTTCTAGATTCTAGGAACCATCGCTTTGAAAACCTACTGGGTTAGTCTCTATTTTCTATATTTTACCCCACTCCACAGACTTGAAAAAAAAAAATACCAAAAAAAAAAAATAAATAAATAAATTAATTTGAGTGTCTGTTCCTTATCCTTTATTGTATATTTGATTTTCCTCCCCTCGTTCCTGAATTTTTCAATTTCTATTGATTGTAGAGCGTCATGTTATTTCTTTCTCTTTTTAAAATTCTTTTACTAAAATTGGGTTATTCTTAATGAAATTGTTTAACAAGGTCGGAAAGGACCAAGCATCTTTCTCGAGAAATTTTTTGAAATTATTAGATAATGATAACAATTGTATGGATATTATCAATATATAGATCTGAACTTTTTAAACTATTCTCAATATGTATAAAATTACAGACTATAATTTCCGAGTATTTTACTTTAAATTCCTACGCTTGATGTAGTCATTTATGTTTGCGCCTGTATCATATTAAACACCAACACAAATTAAATCATCAATACTGTGCAGTTTAACCAAATGCTCTTTGACATGCAGCATGGGATGAGTTTCGACCTTTTGGAAAGTGCATAAAATTTTGTTTGCTATAACATTTGATATCCCATTTCTCTGACATATATTCATCTTTCCGGAATAGCCTAAACCCTTGTATTTGATTTGCGTATAGATAGCATCCCTTTCATCTCCATTGCAAATCACTGGTCGGGTTATTTGAATAATACTTGCCATCCAATTTCTATTCTTATGGTTAAGTATAAATATTACGTTTCTACCATTACACCACTCTCATGGAAGGTCTTATTGTGAAACTTTATTTCATTTCTCTTATTAACAAGCACTGGATTTTGATTTGAGTTTTATCTTCTTTTTTTTTCAATCCACGCAATAAGAGCTACCTAATTTACATTTATAAATTATTGTGAAACTTTATTTCATTTCTGTTATTAACAATCACTGTATTTTGATTGGAGTTTGAACTTCTGTTTTCAATCCACTCAATAAGAACTACCTAATTTACATTCATAATAGTGCGAAAAAACAACAACAACAAAAACGCAGCAACAACAATTATTGTCCTGAAGGTTTCAATCAAACAATCCTTTGTGGTAGTATGTTAGCCAAGGGACCAGCCAACCATGGAGATACTACCACTTGAGAGATATTGAATCCTTTGACTAGTCAGACAGTACTACATTGCATACATATCTCAAATACGGATAATTTTATCTTTGCCAGAGCATACACCGAGAAATCTTGCCTAGTCTTTACACATTCTTCTCTGTACTCATACAGCTCACAAAACTGATATTAAAAATCACTTCTTCTCTCAAGGGGTTAAATATCACACTGTAATTGTTCAGTGGTTACTTTTCTCTTGATAAGGGAAGACGAGACTCTTTAGCCATGGCAAGCAGCGCTTCTAGAAGGACACTCCAAAATCGAATCATTGGTCTATAGTCTTGAGGAGTGCAATAGGTTCTCTACCATGGTCTTCCACTGTCTTGGGTAGAGTTCTCTTGCATGAGTGTACAATAGAGAACACTATTCCATCTTGTTACTTTTCTCCTTTTTTACTTTTTTATAGTTTATGTATAAAAGATTTATTTCAATGTTGTTACTATTCCTAAATATTTTATATCAGTGTTTCATCGCTTCTCTTCTAGTCTATTTATTTTCCTATATCCTTTCCTACCATGGCTATTTTTCCCTGTAGGAGCCCTTGGGGTTATACCATCCTCTTTTTCAAACTAGGGTTCTAGCTTAGCTGGTAATAATAATAATAATAATATTAATAATAATAATAATGATAATGATGATGATGATGATAGTGGTGGTGGTACGAATACTATTTAAAGCGATTTGATCAATACTGGAGCGAAAGGAAGCAGATTTAAGAAGGCCAATATCATATACCAATATATTCCGATGTCTTCAATTATCAAGATATGCTCTTTATATAATCTCAAATTTTATACAATTTCGGAAATGTGTTAGATTGATGTGAAAAGTAATTACCTCCTTTAGTCTTCGGATATATGTGAAAACAAAAATATAATCTCACATTTAAAAAAAAAGACTACCAAGAAATGATGATATATTGGGAGTGTTAAAATTTCTGTTGTATCTGATAAATATAAGAGTATATTAATCTTTATATTTCAACGATTGACAAGCTTTTATCGATTGATTGTCACTCCGTTTTAATAAACAAGAATTAGACTCCCTCACTTCATTAAGCTATTATCAGTCTTCCTCCGTATCTTTCTGAGATGAAGAGCCAGTGGTAATGACGTCAAAATTACAAGCTTGAATATTTGACTTTAATCACATTAGACCCTAGTTAATTGCAGTAATTGGGTACCAGAGTGAGAGAAAAAATCTATACGGATTAATTGCCGAAAGATATATAGGAAAAACAAGTCAGTAAAAGTTACTTCCTGAAGGTAAAAAGAAATGAAAAGGGGGAGCCTGCAATTCTACGAACCTGTTTAAGCATCTTAAGCCCTGTGCATTTTTTTTTTTACCGAGAGAGAGAGAGAGAGAGAGAGAGAGAGAGAGAGAGAGAGAGAGAGAGAGAGAGAGAGAGAGAGAGAGAGAGAGAGAGAGTTCCACTTAATCTTAGCCTCTCCTCTGTTTCCTT
>NC_090750.1:20721337-20726337 GCF_036898095.1 Palaemon carinicauda
ACCACCTCAGGACCTGAAATAAAGAATGATTTAGAGACAAGTCTAGGAGAAAGGCATCGGGTGACACAGTCTGCTGGATTGTCTTTTCCAGCTATAAAGATAAAACTGACAGGTTTAATTTCACATAATTTCCTGATATTGCTTATCCTATTCTGTACAAATACTGAATGCTTCTGCATTTTGGAGTATGTACATTCTGATGCTTGCAGCCACTGCAAAGCACAACTGGAATCACAGTACAAATCTAAGCCATCAATGTCAATGGACTTCACACACGAAGGATCAGCCAGATCTCTATAAATCTCCATCAGGGTTTCTACCCCTAATGATATAGCATTCAACTCCAGTGCTGGAACGGACTTACCTTTCAACAACTTATTGATCAAGCGGTTCTTTGCCTGCAAAAAGCTAATCTCACCCGAGTCAATATCTTCAATGTATACCACAGTACCATAAAAATCACGACTTGCATCTGTGAATGCTTTCAGTCTAAATTTTCCATTTCTTTGCCCAATGAACCTCTGGACTTTCACCGGCTGGGAACCATTCACCTGCCTGCAAATGTTCCTCCATTCCCTTTGGAGACTGGGGGATAGTACTTGATCCCAAGCCAGCTCCTTTGAGCACTGAAGTCTATGCATATAAAGTCTACTTCTATTAAAGACAGGAATATTAAAACCAAAAACATCAAAGTTACTGGCAATAGTCTGCAAAACCTTACGTTTTGTATCAGCATCTGGGTTTAGCGAGATTTCCTTAGTATAAATTACATCATCAGCCCTATTCCATACAATACCAAAAAGGCTATTCTCAACCGGAGTATTGGTTTCAAACTTTGCATCAATTTCAGCCTGAAGGGTAACATCATTTGTTACTAACTGTTGTATCTCAAACTTATATGGGTTGAAAATATACGGCAACTGTGAACAAGCCCACTTCAAATACTGAGAATCAGCAGAACCAACAGCTCCATTGTCCATATAAAATAGAGAGTACAACAATAACTTAAGGTTCCTCAGCTGTGGGTCTGGTTCATATTGGTGCACTAGTATATAATACAGAGCTAGCATGAGTAAAAATGGACTACAACGAAGACCAAAACTAAGTCTAACATTCTTGTAGGCTACAAGAGAGTAATCGTTCTTCTGTACATTTTTGAACCAAAAAAACAGCAACCTAGCTTGATCATTATTGTTCAAGGACAACATGTTAAAAGCTTTCTTAAGATCATACGTTAATAACAACTTATCAAACCTCAAGTGTAAGAAGGCTGAAGACAGCTTCTGGTTAAGGTTAGGTCCTGGATCTATACACTGATTATGAGAGAAACCACACTTAACTTTGACAGTTTCTTTGAGATTAGACAAAAACACAATACGGCACTTTGTGGTTTCTTTCTCAGGCCTAAAAACAGCCATGTGTGGGAGAAATGAATAATTTGGATGCTCTGCCCTTAAATGAATCCAAGTCTGAAATCTTCTCAATTATTCCATCTTTTAACTGATCCCTAATTACCTGATCAACTAACTGCAAATGCCCATCCTTTTTCCGTAATTTCTTAAGATTTGCCTTTAGTATCAACCTTGAGAGATTTTCGTTAGTTGATAACCTATGTGCAATTTTACTACTCCACAAGAGGGGAACTATAAGTCCTTCCATCCTTTTCCCTTGAAAAATTACTCAACGCAAAATTCACCCACTTCTGATTAGTCTCTGACATAATACTTTCAGCACTATTGCCGTCCAGATTCAAAAAGCGGCGGCATTCGTGTTCAAGCACTTCATCAGTAGCCTTGAGCAATTTAGATTCTACAATCTGACCTTTATCATCTAACACTGCTATGTTACTGCCTACCTCAAGTTCCTTGTAATGTAGGTCACACACTTCATCATCCAAAAGAGGGTCAATTTGTATTTTACATAAGAAAGAACAGGTAGTAATTTGGGAGCAAGAGGAAAAATCAGTCCTGCTTGAACGTAGTGGATTAATTACTTCTAACCTCTCATTACAAATATTAGGCAGACCCAAAAATTTAATATTTTTGCTCAAATTTTCAAGGTTTCCCATTAGCAAAATACCATGCTGTGATTCCGTGTATACTGAAGGGGGGTTACAACCAAAGGCTACATCTTTACCCATTAAAGCGTAATGTGCATCAGATCCCAATAAAACCTGAACATTATCAATACTGTCACTGTCTTTACAAAGTTTCTTATCTGCCAATATGAATCCCTTATTCTCGAACGATTCCACTATCTTGCCTAACCCTGGAAGATTTAACTTTATATTAATGCTAGGAACCACAAGTGCAGGAACATTTGAAATACAATTGCCGAACTTCATAGGAAGTTGAATAAGTCTGCTTATATATTCTTTAGAACCATTAAACCCATTAACAGTTAATTTTACACTAGGTTCAAGAACAGGCAAACTACACTTATTAAGCAAGCTCTCTGTAACAAAGGAACTCTGAGAACAGCTATCCTTAAGACCTCTAAAAATACCATCCACTCCAGGGACAGTAAATGAAAAGGAAGGGAGTACTGTCTTATTGACAATACTGGGAAGAACTGCAATACTACTATTCACTTCATTAATGGAAGCTTCCCTCTTAACATCAGCTTTACCCGAATGTATTGGAGTACCTTCTTTATGCTTTCCTTCAGGGGGCGAAAGCTTAACTTCAGAAGACTTTGAGCACAGACAGTGAAAATGAAGCCCCGAACATTTCACGCACTTTTGACGAAATTCAAATCTACATTGCCTACTCATATGGTTAAGATTCCCACATCGAAAACATCCTTTCAGTATTTTCAATCGCTGAAGCTTTCCTTCTGGAGTGTCATAACGTTTGCATTTAAATATAGAATGATTATTTTCACCTTCTACACAAAGTGTACAATAAAACCTCCTAACCTCAGGCAATGTCTTAATAGCTAAACTAGTAGTTTTCTGTCTAACACTAGATTGAAGAGTACGTAAAGAAACTTCACTTTTCAAGCAATTCTCATACCTCTCACAGGCAATAAAAAAATTGTCCATTATCTCCTGAACAGAAGGATAAGTCTTTGTAGTAATCTGAACCAATTCCCTCTTAAACTTGTCATTAAGTCCATTCCACATGAAATATTGAATAAAATCATCAGGAGTCATTTTAGAGTCTTCACAGACTCAACAACTGTTCTTAAAATGGAAATAAACTTAAAAGGGTCATCAGATTCCCCCAATCTTAAACTCGTCAATGTTTTTATAGTAGAAGTTTTACGAACTACTTCCGAGGCAAAGGCTAACTTAAGCAAGTCTTTGGCGTCCTTGTAAGTCTGTTTGTCAGCTTCCAACGAATTCAACAAAACTTTAGCCCTTCCCTCTACCTGCTGTCTCAAAAGAAGTAACAAATCTCTGTCTGGGTAACTAAATGATTGGGTAGTGCTTTCAAACTCTGATATAAACCTAATGAAATCCTCCCCATCCGTACTACTGAACTTTGGTAATGGAGCTGTGGGCTGTTTAAGAAGACTTTTAGCAACCTCAACAGTTCCAGGTGCAGATGCCACCTCTAGGTGAGGAATACAATATTCTATCCTATCAAAATATTCAATACAGGTTGCAATCTCTGACTCCCTAGCATCCTCACTGAACTCCACATCCGAAATTCTAAGGGAAAATATTTCATCATTCAGATCAATAAGTAGTCTTTTATGACTTAGCAGTACACTTCTTTCAGAAATTTTTTGCCCAGCACTGAGAGTCGAAATAGACTCTATACGATTATAAATACGATTATAAATATCCGTAACCTTCTTCCTGATTACCTTGCGTTTTGAGATTAATGTTTTAAGATCAGACATCGTGAAGGAATAAATAAAAAAAATATTAAATTCTTAGTCTTTTAATTTCGATAGCAACTTAACACTTACCAACACCCTCTAAATAAAAGAGCTTAATAGACAATAACAACTTCCAAATGGACAAACAAGTTGAATAAGCAAATATATAAAATAGTTCACATAGACACCGCGGATAATGCTTCAACGAGGGAAAAATCTCAATTCTAAAATAAACCGTACCGAAAAAATTGGAAAATAAAGCGAACACGTCTCTCCCCCTCCCCCCATTCCGACCTTACCGAGCACTAAGTGAGCTAACGACCAACCTCCACATACACCACCTGACGTGCCCCACGTTGGGCGCCATATACAGAAAACGAAATCGATAACACAACATATATATTTTAAGGTGGTGAAACATGGAGGTAAAAATAAAATACAAAAACTCAATTCAGTATTTTAATAAAAAAGTATAAAGTACGAACAATCCTATTGAATTAACAATATCCTCTTTAGTTTCAATGACCTTTCTGTTATCGGCTATCGACTCTGCATCATAACCTGCAAGTTCAGACAATTACATTATAAACAAAAATTACCCCTGAAGGCACAAACGTTAATATGAAATTATATCGCTTAATATACGGGCAATACATAAAAATTCTTAATTACCAATCGAGGATAAATTGGTCAGGTTACAATTACCGGTCGTTACTGTACCAAGGTAAGCCTACCACACCTACAATGAACAAGAAGGAAAGGGAACTAATTACACGTAGACCAACAATGTCAAATATTCTCAAATAAATAAATAATATCGACATAATATATCAGTAACTAATTAATAACCTACCAGCGGAAAACAACACCATCCGTATAATGGGCTAAGACTGATCGATACAGTCCAACTGTAACACTAGCACTCGCAGAACTGTACGAGAAAAAATAAAGTAACAAAACTATTACGGATGCATAATACATGAAAAGTTTTACGTAACTTGTCCTTACAGAGTTATTTTATTGTTATTTTAGGTCACGTCAGGACTTCTGAACCCTCAACTAAAAGACACTAATGGCCTTACCTTAGCTAAAGGGCGAAGCATGTATGGCTTAAGTGAAGGATTTTATATCACGTTGGGCGCTCCGTGCCAGATGCAAAGTCCAGAGATGGG
>NC_090750.1:20737620-20740120 GCF_036898095.1 Palaemon carinicauda
CTAAACTTTAAAATCACCAAATATAGTTTACTTGAAGTTAACGTACATGATAAACAATTATCAAAATTAATAAACAACAACAAACAGTAAGCAGCAGACATGAAAATTTAATAAATGAAACTTCTCATTAATATACAAATAATAAATACGAGCCCATGCACTGGCTCTTCCAACATCCACAAACAATCTCTGATCCTCGAGGACGTCCATCGAACACTGCGGGAACTACTACGACAGTGTCGATACAACAGCCACTTTGCTGCCACCGAAGAACAACGCTTCCAAACCATCTCGACCTCGAGGACCAGGTTGAGGACAAGTCACCACCAACTAGGAGACACTCCAAAGCTGGGCCCACCGCTCCTTCTCGACTGCATTACAAGAAACGGTCCCTCTGGCTTCCCAAACCTGACTGATTCTTGCCACTCACATTGTGACACAAGTAAACAAAAACACGCACCTTAACAAAGAAAAGGGCAGTTACAATAAAAATTGAAACTAGGTTGTTTTACAGTCAAACAACCTAACACCTCCACAATAAAAAAAAAAAAAAAAATCAAAATTTTTTTTTTTTCAGATCACACTCTCACCCACCCCCCAAAGATGTCACAGAACCACCAGCCCAAACAGAACCAATCCTGGCAAGGTCGCCATTGTTATGAACCGCCTTAATGGTTCAACAGGTTCTTTAAAAAAATACTAAAAGAATTGGGACTGGAATGAACCAATGGACTGCAACAACCAAAGGGGTGGGTAAAACAGAAAATACTCAAGTACCTTAACCTAGTTTATTTTACAAAATTTATACAAAAATAACTTATATACAATAATTACAATGAGTACAGGTATTGGGAAGCACAGAGACAAAAGATCGCTACCGACAAAATCAACTAAACTTTAAAATCACCAAATATAGTTTACTTGAAGTTAACGTACATGATAAACAATTATCAAAATTAATAAACAACAACAAACAGTAAGCAGCAGACATGAAAATTTAATAAATGAAACTTCTCATTAATATACAAATAATAAATACGAGCCCATGCACTGGCTCTTCCAACATCCACAAACAATCTCTGATCCTCGAGGACGTCCATCGAACACTGCGGGAACTACTACGACAGTGTCGATACAACAGCCACTTTGCTGCCACCGAAGAACAACGCTTCCAAACCATCTCGACCTCGAGGACCAGGTTGAGGACAAGTCACCACCAACTAGGAGACACTCCAAAGCTGGGCCCACCGCTCCTTCTCGACTGCATTACAAGAAACGGTCCCTCTGGCTTCCCAAACCTGACTGATTCTTGCCACTCACATTGTGACACAAGTAAACAAAAACACGCACCTTAACAAAGAAAAGGGCAGTTACAATAAAAATTGAAACTAGGTTGTTTTACAGTCAAACAACCTAACACCTCCACAATAAAAAAAAAAAAAAATCAAAAATTTTTTTTTTTTTTTCAGATCACACTCTCACCCACCCCCAAAGATGTCACAGAACCACCAGCCCAAACAGAACCAATCCTGGCAAGGTCGCCATTGTTATGAACCGCCTTAATGGTTCAACAGGTTCTTTAAAAAAATACTAAAAGAATTAGGACTGGAATGAACCAATGGACTGCAACAACCAAAGGGGTGGGTAAAACAGAAAATACTCAAGTACCTTAACCTAGTTTATTTTACAAAATTTATACAAAAATAACTTATATACAATAATTACAATGAGTACAGGTATTGGGAAGCACAGAGACAAAAGATCGCTACCACAAAATCAACTAAACTTTAAAATCACCAAATATAGTTTACTTGAAGTTAACGTACATGATAAACAATTATCAAAATTAATAAACAACAACAAACAGTAAGCAGCAGACATGAAAATTTAATAAATGAAACTTCTCATTAATATACAAATAATAAATACGAGCCCATGCACTGGCTCTTCCAACATCCACAAACAATCTCTGATCCTCGAGGACGTCCATCGAACACTGCGGGAACTACTACGACAGTGTCGATACAACAGCCACTTTGCTGCCACCGAAGAAAAACGCTTCCAAACCATCTCGACCTCGAGGACCAGGTTGAGGACAAGTCACCACCAACTAGGAGACACTCCAAAGCTGGGCCCACCGCTCCTTCTCGACTGCATTACAAGAAACGGTCCCTCTGGCTTCCAAACCTGACTGATTCTTGCCACTCACATTGTGACACAAGTAAACAAAAACACGCACCTTAACAAAGAAAAGGGCAGTTACAATAAAAATTGAAACTAGGTTGTTTTACAGTCAAACAACCTAACACCTCCACAATAAAAAAAAAAAAAAAATCAAAATTTTTTTTTTTCAGATCACACTCTCACCCACCCCCAAAGATGTCACTGAACCACCAGCCCAAACAGAACCAATCCTGGCAAGGTCGCCATTGTTATGAACCGCCTTAATGGTTCAACAGGTTCTTTAAAAAAATACTAAAAGAATTGGGACTGGAATGAA
>NC_090750.1:20747620-20750120 GCF_036898095.1 Palaemon carinicauda
CCTCGCTGTCCATCACCAACCTTATGTGGATCGAGTGACGCGGGGAGACTTTCTTTAAGGTAAGGAGCACTGCCATAGCTTCTAGAAAGTTTATGTGAAAGGTCCTGAATAGCTTGGACCAAGTCCCCTGGACTTTTTTCCGATGAGAGTGACCTCCCAATCCCTCCTTTGAGGCGTCTGAGTGAATCGTCATCGACGGGGGAGGTGGCTGAAGAAGAACCGACTTCTTTAGATGTCTGACTTGGGACCAAGGTCTGAGAAGAGTACGTAGCCGAAGCGGAACTGGTGTTCTCAGATCTCTTCGCGCGTTTGATGTATAATTCTCCAAACTCCGGTTGCATCCTTTAGCGGTGCTCTTAGCACTGGGTCTGTCACCGAAGCAAACTGGAGAGAGCCCAGTACCCTCTCCTGTTCGCGTCTTGATATCCTTTCGGAATCTAGAAGTCTCTTGACAAAACCCGCTATCTCCTTCCTTTTCTTCGCCGGGATGGAGAAACGGTGTGACAAAAGGTCCCAGTGGATTCCCAGCCACTGGAACTTTTGAAATGGAGAAAGTCGAGATTTTTTTTCTGTTGATCTTGAAGCCTAGGTACTCTAGGAACTGGATCACTTGACTGGAAGCTTGCAAGCATTCTGTTTCGGATGCTGCCCACACCAGCCAGTCGTCCAGGTAGGCTACTACCTGAATTCCCTTTAGGCGTAATTGTTTGAGAGCTGCGCTCGCAAGCTTCGTGAAAATCCTTGGGGCTATGTTTAGCCCGAATGGCATGGCTCTAAAGGCGTATAGTCTTCGTTGTAGCCTGATCCCTAGGTAGGGGGAGAGACGACGGCTGATTGGGATGTGCCAATAGGCGTCTGACAAGTCTATAGAGACTGAATATGCCCTCTTGGGCAGTAAGGTCCTTATGTGTTGTAGTGTTAGCATTTTGAATTTGCAATTCACTATGAACTTGTTGAGTGGCGACAAGTCCAGAATGACTCTGAGCTTTCCCGAGTCTTTCTTGGGAACACAAAACAGCCTCCCTTGGAATTTGATGGACTTCACCTTTCGGATCACATTTTTCTCCAACAGTTCTTGAACGTACTCCTCCAGAACGGGGGTGGAGTGTTGGAAAAACCGAAGGCACGGGGGTGGAGTGCTGTACTAGCTCCAGCCCAGTCCATTCTTGAGTAGGCTGTGGGCCCAGGGATCGAAGGTCCATCGATCCCAAAATTTCAGAAGTCTCCCTCCTACCGGTATCATTTCACTTGGACTGCCGTCCTGAGGTCTTTCCTCCCTGACCACGACCACCCCTGAATCCCCTTCCCCTTCAGGGGCGCCTAGACGAGCCTCTGGCTGCTCCTCTAGGCTTTGCTCGAAAGGAAGAAGACTGCCCTTCGAACGTTGGGGTGAATGCCGTGGACTATGTCGACACAGCCTGGGGTACCCACTGAAAAGTGGTCGGGGTTTGTGCCACCATCTGGGGCACTGGAGGCAATGGCAATTGCAGTTGCTGTTGCTGTCTAAAAGGCTTGGCTGGCCGAGACGATAGCCTAGTCCTCATAGTCTTCCTCTTTGGTTGAGGACCCTCATCCGGGGAAGACTTTCTTTTGATAGCCAGGCCCCACTTCTGGAGAAGGTTTCTATTCTCCATGGCGGCCTTATCAACAACTTCTTTGACCAAATCGGTAGGGAAAAGGTCTTTTCCGAAAAAAATGTTGGAGGAGATCAATTTCCTTGGCTCGTGCCTCACCGTAGCCGTGGTGAACACGAACTCCCTGCAAGCTCTCCTCGCCTTGACGAAGCCATAAAGGTCCTTCGTCACTGTGGCCAGGTGAGTCTTAGCCACCACCATGAACATTTCATGGACCTTGGGGTCACTTGCCATCGTCTCAAGAGTAGTCTGAAGAGACATTGAGGCAGCCAGTCTTTCTTTTGTCTCGAACTCTCTTCGCAAAAGAAAGTCAGACAGCTTGGGGAGGTCCTCGCCGAATTGCCGTCCGGCAATATCAGCCTCCAACTTTCCCACTGAGAACGTGAGATGGACGTCCTTCCAGTCTTTGTGGTCCATAGGCAGGGCCAGCGACAAGGGTTTACACTCCTCCAGGGAGGGGCAAGGCTTGCCGGCCTCAACTGCTTTTAGTACAGCCGCAAACCCTTTCTGTAAAAAGGGGAAGGCTCTAGCAGGAGAGGAAAAAAATGAAGGGAGCTTCTTGCTCAATGCAGCTACCTTTGTGTTAGAGAAGCCCCTCTCTTTCATCGAGGATGAAAGTAGAGCTTGAGCCTTAGCATGGTCCATCACTATGACCTCCTTCGCCTCTGTTTCCTCCTTTGAAGCTGGTCCCTTCCTCAACCGGACATAACAGTCCGGATATGATGCCTTGCTGGGCCAGAATTCCACCTCCTCTAGGGAAACTGAGCCCAGCTTATCCGAGATGACAATCTTTCCAGTCGTCATCGGCATGTGCTCAGCATACCTCATTGGGTTAACATCTGAGCACAAGGGAAGGTATTTCACAT
>NC_090750.1:20760120-20778049 GCF_036898095.1 Palaemon carinicauda
TTAGCTTCAGGAAAACATGAATGAGGAAGTTCAAGTTTTTCATTACTCTGTTTACTGTCAAAAACATCATCCAAAAGAGTTGCCTTTTCCTTTGGACATTGAGTGACTGAGCCACCTGGTTTAAGTAAAGGAGGAACTGTTGCATCTACACCAAAGTTTGTAGACTTAAGGGTAGACCACCATTTATGTTCCTGAGTTGTACCAAAAAGGGTTTCTTTTATGGTTAAATTGTACTCCTTTTCAGTTGAAGCATTAACTCTTTGAGCAAAAGCTTGAAGCTGAATATAGTTATTCCAGGTCAAATCTGATCTGTTACCCTTCCAAAGATGATAGGCCTTCTCCTTCTCCAAATAAGCACATCTACAATCATCATTGAACCACGGTTTGTCTTTCACTCGGTACCTTAGCACACGAGAAGGGATACGCCTATCAAATATGTTGACTATATTCTCATTCAAAGGGACAACAAGATCCACACTACGATATAATTGTGACGAATTCCAGCACAAAAGATCATGCAAAATCCCATTCCAGTCTGCTTGGGATTTCATATAAATTTTACAAGAGTATGATGTATCAGGGACAGGCGGCTCAGTCTTCACTACTACTGAAATCAAGGTATGATGAGATGTCCCGACTGGAGAAGCAACCTTTCTAGTTATATCGCCAAGGGAGTCAGTGTATACGAGGTCCAAACAATTACCAGACCTGTGGGTAGCTTCATTTATTATTTGCTCACAGCCTGATTCAGAGGCAAAGTCTAAAGCTCTTCAGCCATGGCGATCGGTAGAAGAGATAAAACTTAACCATTCCCTATGGTGAGCATTAAAATCACCAACAAAGACAAAATAAGCCTTTCTATCATTTTGTATCTTAGCCAAAATAGAAAAAAAAGACAATCGAAAATAGAATCATCCATGTCTGGATTCCGGTTGATTGAACACAAATAAAAGTGTTTATGCATGCCCCAAACTTGTATTACCTGAATCTCATGACATCCACATTGATAGCAGGACTTATGAGAAGCAGGGTACTCGGTCCTAATATACACAGTCATTCCCCTGGCTCCAGGGATGGTATCACGTTTCAACATTATTGGCTTCTTAAAACCAGTTATAAGAAGCTCAGATGAGTGTCTCATATTAGAAACCAGAGTTTCTGAGCACAAAAGAATATCATACTATGTGGACGCAACTGCAAGGTCTTGAGTATTTGCATGAAAACCACGAATATTGCAATACAGAAGACGACATTAACGAAATCTACGACGTATATGCATGGAACGATGAGCGCAATCTGCAGTATGAGCATTTGTTTTAAAACTGACTTGTTTTACATAAAACTATTGCTTTTATACGATATCATTATCACCTAAAATCATGATGTTCATCATCAAAATCACCATCATAAGTTGTTGTCCTCACTCTATCATAATGTAAACTAACTGGTGCTTCTTTTTTATATAGATTAAAATCTCTACTTACTATGACTTTACCTAGTTACTGATTTTTAGTTGGGCTTGATTTATATTGTTTAATGTACTACACATCTTTCGTAAAATCTTTTGAATTCAGTTCCTTTTATCTTCACTTGCCAATGTCTACGCCAGTCATTAAATTGATTTCAGATCTTATCGTCAGCAACATTAGAATATCACATGTGAGATCAGTTCATGATGAAAAACATATTGTCTTGGGAAACATTTTTCATAAAGGAAGTTGCTTAATCGAAATAGTAAGTATTTGACGCATTAGGTCAGGATCATAATGGTTAAAAACTAGGTAGTCTAATTGGGAATGTTAACGTCCTCTTCAAATAAAACTATAACTATTGAATTGCTGGTGTTTAAGCTTATAATATAATGAGAGGTAATGTGGAGGATCAGCTGTAAAAACATTCTGGATGCAAACAATGTAGGTTTCATTAGACTTAGTATTCAGAATCAGTCATAATTTTCATTGTAGCACGAAATAGTAGGCCTACGTTACATGGTTCAATAATATTATTTAGAGGTTCTTCAAAACACTAGATGAAGCATATGTGTGACATCTTTGTAATTGGTAGACCAAAATAAGAAAAAAATAGAAACACAGACGTAAAATATGCCATTTACACCAATACAAAAAAAAAAAAAAAAAAAATAGGATATCATGATCAAATTATTTACTAGAAATTAGGTAATGAATATTGATGCAATATGAGTGAAGCATTTCTCTCCAAAAACAGTCAGCGTCAATGACCTTAGATCTTAGGATACTAGAAAACTCATAATAATAATAATAATAATAATAATAATAATAATAATAATAATAATAATAATAATAATAATAATAATAATAATAATAATAATAATAATTTCCAAAGAACATAATTACATAATAGAAATGGAGACTAATTTCACTCAATCAAAAGATACAGTTATATCAAGCAGCAGCTACTGTACGTATAAATAATTACATACATATCAGTAATTATTTTGTTCAAAAAAAAAAAAAAAAAAAAAAAAAAAAAACAGGGCGTACAATCCCATTGTGCACACAAACACAAAATATCCTGTTTCATGATGACCAACCATTCCCACTTTTGATCCAAGGTTGAATGCAAATTTTTCCTTATCTTAGAATATCACCATGCAATCATTGTTTGTTGTTGGATAATTGATTGAATATAATAACTCTTGTACAGTTTGGTATTCAGAAATATTAAGGACAAAAAGTGGAGATACTTATGTATGAAATGTAAGAAAGATGGAAAATCAACTACAAGTAGTAATCAGCAGAATAGTTCACCTTGTATCTAAATCAGCCTTGGCATAATAGTTTTTTTTTTTTTTTAACATTAAAGTCAGAGTGCTAGAGATAATAAAATAACACGGTCTAAGACTAGTAAGTATAACTCCAGAGGATTTGCCGATACATTTGTTGTTGTAAAAAACATTAATATGTATCCAGCTGTAATTATAGGATACCCATCTATGGGAAATCAAAACATTATCTTAGCCCCTGCCAAGCACGGTGTGTATATCAAAAGGAAATTCTATAAGTCTTCTAATACCTTAAAATCAGTTTTGGATAAAATGAGACGACAAATGTAACCGTAACGTACGTTGAAGAACCAATAACTTGTCTCACTAATAAAGAAATAATATACGCGACCCAGCAGAATTCTCGTTCACCCGTAACATCATCTTGCACGCAATCTATCGAACCAAACGTACCTTCGAATTTAATAGTGCAAATAAAGAAAACAATACCGGGATCTGAAATATTAATCCTTTCCGATACTTTGAAAACTAACGGATTGTCTGTCACACAAGCTATTTATACAGTAGGCTCACATCAACAATGTAATATTGAAGTCTGTAATCATTTAAATAACACTTTAGTAATTCACAAAAATCAACATATCTTGGATGTAGAAGTTTATAAACATCGTATTCTTACCGTTGCTGAAATCAATCACTCTCAATCAGTTGCGGATGAATCCCTTTTGCGATCTATTAAAAATAAAATCAATAAAGACATTCAAGACGAAGAAATTCAGCAGAAAATTTTTGAACTTTTAACTAAATATCATGATGTTTTTTCCACTACGGATGGATCCTTAGGAAAAACAGATGTGATTGAGCATCAAATAAGGTTAAAGGACAAGCAAAAATTTATCTATGTACCCTCGTACAGACTCCCTATGAAATTCCAGAATGAAATAAATGATGAAGTAGGTAAAATGCTAGAAGAAGGAGTCATTAGGAAATCAAACAGCCCTTATAATTTTCCTTTAATAGTTGTACCAAAAAAAGATCGAACATGCCGTATCTGCGTCGACTTTCGTCGTCTAAACGAGGAAACGATCACTGATCGATTCCCAGTGCCATGTACTGACGATATTTTGTCTTTGTTAGGTCAGAATAAATATTTTACCAGTTTGGACTTACTTAAAGGCTTTCACCAGATATCATACACAGCCTTCAGTACAGACAGGGGACATTATGAATTTTTACGGATGCCTTTTGGTTTACGTTGTGCTCCTATAACATTTACAAGAATGATTAACATGGTGTTTGGAGACTTGTTAGGGGATATATTGCATGCCTATATGGATGATCTTGTAATCTTTTCCAACACCTTAGAAGAACATCTACGTAAGTTAGAACTAGTACTACAGAGATTAAGACAACATAACTTAAGGGTAAAGATTAGTAAGTTTGAATTTTTCAAAACAGAATTGATATATTTGGGTTTCATGGTGTCAAGCCAAGGTCTTAAAGTAGTCCATGATAAGGTGTCGGCTATACGTAATTTTCCCATACCTACTAATGTCAAGGGAATACAGCAATTTCTGGGTTGTAGTGGATATTAGAGGCGTTTTATACGCAACTAGTCAATAATAGCCGCTCCTTTAACTAATCTTACGAAGAAGGGCGTTGATTTCATATGGTCTGAGCAACATCAACAGGCGTTTAATACTTTGAAAGATGAACTGTGTAGTTCTCCTATCTTAAAATTTCCTGACTTCGGTAAGGAATTCTTCATTGCAACAGACGCCTCAGACTTAGGAGTAGGAGGGGTATTGCTTCAGCAATATGATAAACAATTTTTCCCGATAGCTTTCTATTCTCGAAAATTGAGAACTTCCGAAAGTAAGTATGCAGTAATAGACAAGGAAGGGCTAGCTATTGTTAATTCGCTAGTGCATATCAAGTTCAAAATTTACGGTTATCCTGTTGAGGTTCTTACTGACTATAAACCACTAACAGAGTTCTTGAAAGGCTTCAACCACAGCCTCAAACGAACTCGGTGGCATTTGATCATTCAAGATTTTGGCGCAAGAATCGGGTATTTACCTGGGAAAGCAAATATCATTGCGGATGCATTATCATGCAACCCTGTGTCATCTTGTAAGGAGCCTTTAGCTGAATTAATAGATATATCAACATCCATGCCTATTGTAAAAACAATATCTGAACAAGAAGATTTAGGCTGGAGCGCTGAATTGTTACAGACTGAGCAAAGAAAAGATCAGAAAATAGAAACAATTATAAATGCTTTGAAAGGCAATCATAAGGAAAAGGAATATATAAAGTATAAGCAGCAGAAATCTATAATCAAAGATAATATTCTGTGTAGGACTGTGACAAGGAAAACCCGCAATACACCACATGTAACTAACGACCAGGTAGTAGTACCAATCTTACTTATTTCCACTGTCCTGAATTGGTTGCATTCAAATCCATTACATGGACACCCGGGGTTCTCATTAATGTCACAGAAAGCGAAATCATTGTTTTATTGGCATACAATGCTTACAGATATAAAAAGACACATAGCTAATTGTCGCACATGTCAGGAAAACAAAGGGCATACGAAAACACCTGTCAGCCTAGGAGCTTATCATGTGGCCGATCAACCCTTTGAAAGAATACATTTAGATTTCTTAACAGGATTTTACGAGTCAGACAGAGGAAATAAGCACCTCTTAGTAATTATAGATGCTTTAACTCGATATACAGAACTAATACCGCTTAAAACTAAAACTGCGATTGAATGCGCTAGGAAGATTTACGAGTGTTACATTTGTAAACATGGAATTCCACACATGATAATCTCAGACTCGGGTGGTGAATTTAATAATCACTTTCTTACCTCATTGTGTGAATTCCTCAGCATAAAGAAAATAAATACCATGATATATCACCCAGAGTCGAATGGGCTAGTGGAAAGAGCAAATAGGAAGATATTAAATATATTAAGAGTAACACTAGGGGGATCAGACCCCAACTGGGATATTGCAATACCGGCGGCACTGAGTACTCTGAATCATTCATATCATATATCAATTAAAATGTCACCGCATGAAGCTTTGTATGGTACCCCAGTTAGAACGCCTTTCCATGTATTAACGCCTACAACTAATCTATCAAATCCTTTAAAAGGATGTATAAATGCAAGTATAAGTCGATATGATATCCTTCGAAAGAATTTAGAAGAATCACAAATCATAATGAAAAGGAATCATGATAAAACAGCGAAAACAACTAAAACATATAACGTGGGTGATAACGTATATATTCAAATCAATGTACGAAAAGGGCTCAATTATAAACTAACACCTAAGTTTGAAGGCCCATTTAACATTTTGGAAACATTAACGGCCAATAAGTTTAGAGTTCAAAACGTATCCCAACCCACGGATGAGAGAATAGTACCATTGGCTCACATAAGAAATTAAAAAGAAAAGAGAGGAAAAGAAGTGAGGGAAAATTTTTATTTTATTTTATGTGATTAAAAGTTTTCTTTTTAATACAGGAGTAATTACATATATTTTTCTCGTTACAGGTTTTCAAGATGAATTTTTTGTTGTTGGGAGTGATATTGTTCGCTCAGACATTTTTCTCGTGTGGGATGAGCTCTAAAACTAAAAGTATAAATTTTAAATATGGCACTATAGTTGAAAGACAATAAGACGTTTTTATTACATCAACCAACGAAATTGTAAAAGTGAATATGCAAGCAATTTTTCTTCAAGAGAATGATGTCACTAGCTTAAGAACCGCCATTTCAAGGTTTTCTGCCTCATTGGATGAGTTGCATAGAAGACATTTTCATTTGACTACAGAGAGTTTGCTTGGATCAACATTAAAAGTTGCAGAGATGCTATCTGATGACTTGAAAAATAAGACTGACGAGACAGGATCTTTGGCTTATGACCTTTTGATGTGGACTGTAGGACACGAACATAAAGAAAGACGAAATCAGTTTATTTATGCTGCATTAAACATCTTTGGGTCTGTTGCAAGTTTAGGTTTAGGAATTTCCAATCGTCTTAAAATTAGTAATCAAAATAAGAAAATTGAGTTCTTGACTCATGAAGATGAATTGATTATGTCAGAACTAAGGAATCAGTTAGCTTCAATCAATAAAATTATGGATTTAGTAAATGAACATTCAAATAATATCGTTCAGATTATGGAAGTACAGGATTTGTTGGCAACATTAACGTATTATGATTCAAAGATAGATCACATACATAACAGAATTGCACATTTCATTGAGAAATCCGAGATTATGTAGAAGCTATCACGTTAGCAACTAAAGGTGTACTGTCACCCCATTTGTTGCCTATAAGTTACTTAAAGTTAATTCTGGAGAACGGAAGGGATAAACTAGGCTATGTTCCTTTGTTAGACGAACATAGGTTAGAATTTTATTACAGCCTAATTACAGTAAACGTAGATAATAACAAGATTATGATTACAATTCCCTTTGATTCTTCTGATGCCTGGCAATCTTACAGGATATCACCATTTCCGACTTTCATGACGAATCACTCAAATCCAGTAATATCCAGTTTGACAGGACACGTATTGATTTCCCCAGACAAGGAAACATATACGGTCATTAAAGACTTAAATCAATTAACTCACTGTTCAGACGCAATAGATAGAAAAATATGTACAGCTGACTCATTTGAATTCCATAAAAACTTAATGGATTCATGCGAGTTAGGTATAGTGCTAGACGGTGCTCTCTCCCATACAAGTGAAAATTGTCTGGATAAGCTTTATCCCTTTGACAATAATGAGTTCAATTGCAGACTGAACAATGGCTCGTGGATATGATACGACAAGGACGGCTTCAATATATCATGCCCTGACGGATCCACGTCCTTCACCCACATCTTCGTCGCAGCAGATGGTTGTATCGGGACTTCCCCTAATTCCATGGTGACTGGTCTACGGACACTCATCAGAGAACGAGCCTACTTCGCGAACTTCACGTGGACCTCTACAATGCCAGCACTCTCTCTCGCGTATAACAGACAGGTTGCAAAGCGGTTGATGAAACTTACCGAAAGGGACCACCTGTCACCGACTTACAAGGAAATCCTTCACCCCATACTACTAGCAGGTCTGGCTTTTATGGTGGTGATATTTATCGCCGTGAACATCCTTGTTTGGCGCAGGTTACGGCACAGCATGCAGCTACAAAAGAATGTTTCGCCTTGTCCCGACAATACTCCGTATTTAATTCAGTTTAAAGCCGTTTGAGTGGCCACCTCATTCGCTAAAGGAGTAAATTGTCGGAAAGAGTTTGTAAGAAAAGCTGTTAGTACGCTAGTAATATGTAATTGAAGAAATTTTCTACATTTGCATTATTAAAAATACATTTAAAACAACATTTAAAAAAAAAAAGAGATATAAATCATTTTTTTCTCTCGGCATCTAATAAAAATATATAAGCCGGAATGTTAAAAAGAAAAGAGAGAAAAAAAAATATATAACAGAATCTATGGGCATCTAATAAAATATATCAGCCCTATATATAAATATATATATATATATTTATATATATGTACGAAACCGTGGTACGTGTACGTACCAGGAATTCGTGTTTGTGCACTAAGAAATTGAGTATTATGTTAATATATGTTTCTGACAAAGGTAACAATTATTCTTTAACAAGTTACCGAATCATATGTAAGTCACAAGTTTTTTTTTTTTTGGTACCATATAATTATTTGCTAGCAATGTACCATATATATGATCTTTATTTTATCATGCATTTTTTTTTTTTTGCTTTGGTAATATCTTTTTCATATGCATTATTGTTATTATTTTTTAATGTGCCTATATGGACATTCGTCCTCGTTTGATTATGGCTAAAGTTAAACAAAGAATAATACATGTCCAGTCACACCTAGTAACCATGTTTTGGCTTGTAGTTAAATTTTTGTGAAAAAATTGAGATAGCTAGCCGAGCTTATGTAATAGTTAAAATAGTTAATATTACATGTTTAAAACACATGACGTTAAATGTCATTTTGGATGAAGGTGCTAGCCGTGGGACTTGCTGTAGTCATTCAAATCATAAACAGGACGTACAATGCAGCCTCAAAAATGTGACATTTTTCTTAACTGTCAACACCATGCATCAACGTGTGAAAGTTTGTGACGTCACCAGATGCAGGTGTCTTCCGAGATTGTGACGAAACTTATATAAACTAAGCATACGATATCTGTGATATCGATAATTTAGTCAGTTCATATCTATACTTCACCAGAATTGATCATCTGACCAACCCAGCTCCCTCCAGTGATGGAGATGTTTAACTCTGTTGTTTTTACTAATAAATACTTTTAAAGCTAATAAGATGTACTCTGTTATCCAGCTATACACATCTGAAACAACACATACTCAATGTGTGCTTATAAAAGTAGCACACTAATATATATATATATATATATATATATATATATATATATATATATATATATATATATATATATATATATATATATATATATATATATATATATATATATATATATATATATATATATACATATATATATATGTATATATATAAATATATATATATATATATATATATATATATATATATATATATATATATATATATATATATATATATATATATATATATATGCGTGTGTGTGTATATATATATATATATATATATATATATATATATATATATATATATATATATATATATATATATATATATATATATATATCATGGTTTTTTACTTTTGCCAATGTTACTGAATGTAATCTTATCATAGAATATTTATATCCAGTTGATGAGGAGATAACGCTAGTTTCAGAAGGTAATTACCGAGCAGAGAGCCATAAGTTTCTTTTTTAGTGACACGGAGAATTATTCTCCAGCCGTATTTCAGGATTACATAAGCCAGTAATGTAATGGATATTGAACCAAGCATCCTATTCCTAAATCAGGCCCATATACCAGATAACCGCCGTTAATGGCTGGAATAAATCTTCCGTTTATCTTATATTCCACACGATAAATCTTACTAAATTGGGTCATGTTTATACAAGATTGATGAGGGACTTTTTAGGTATCTTTTTCGTTTACATAGTTCCTCTTATTGAAACATATATATTGTTCATTTATGAAATGATGATATAAAACATATTAATTTGACAAGTGAAATTGTAGATAATGTTACCGACGAAATAAATGTAAACTTTGCATTTAAAACAAGTTCTACAATGGAAGCGAAGCAAGAAATGTAAAATATCAAGATTTATTGTTGATCAAGTCAGTGATCTAATATATACACATTTCATAAATAAAAATGGTCGCTAAATATTCTCATATCAATATATAACGTTACCAAACAAAAAGAGCCCCTAATGTTAGAGACCTGATACATAGGTAATCTTCTCAAATTAAAGTGATCATTAAGTTTTGTGTATCTAAATTCCTTTTACCGAATTAGCCTATTAATTTTCAATTTGTAGCAATTGTGGTTAGGTGTTATCAGATCATTGTTACCGGGACAAGATCATGACTACGTGCAGATATAAAAAAGTGAATGATGAAGTGATATCCGTAACTGAATTTTATGTATATGAATTTCTTCTTTTGAAATAGAATTTGAACTATTCTGCGTAAATAAAAAATATGCCCGGGCTAATGTAATGACTATAACAAACATAAATATTGATCATTATTGATGAAGCATTGTGATTTTTTGGAAAATTATAGACAAACTTCTTTAGTGTCTAAAACCTTTATCTAACGGGTTTTCTATTTAAAGTTAAATGACGCATTACTAACTTGGAGTCTGATATTTCTTTTTAGATAATAATACTTTTATTTTGATTCTAATTTGGTTGGTGTCGTCAGATATTATTATTATTATTATTATTATTATTATTATTATTATTATTATTATTATTATTATTATTATTATTATTATTATTATTAGCCAAGCTACAACCCTAATTGGAGAAGCATGATGCTATAAGCAGAAGGGATCAAATTGGGAAAAATAACACAGTGAGGAGAGTAAATAAGGAAATGAATAAATGATGAGGTCAAGTTAACAATAAATTAATCTAAAAACAGAAACAACGTCAAAACAAATATGTCCTATTTAAACTTTTAACAACATCAAAAACTTATATGCCATATATAAACTATAAAGGGACTCATGTCAGCCTGGTCAACATAAAAACATTTGCTCCAACTTTAAACTTTTGAAGTTCTACTGATTCAACTACCCGATTAGGAAGATCATTCCACAACTTGGTAACAGCTGGAATAAAACTTCTAGAATAGTGTGTAGTATTGAGCCTCATGATGGAGAAGGCCTGGCTATTAAAATTAACTCCCTGCCTAGAATGACAAACGGGTTCGAATTTTCCAGGGAGATCTGAATGTAAAGGATGGTCAGAGTTATAAAAAACTTATGCAACATGCATAATGAACTAATTGAACGACGGTGCCAAAGATTAATATCTAGATCAGGAATAAGAAACTTGATAGACCGTAAGTTTCTGTACAACAAATTAAAATGAGAGTCAGCAGCTGAACACCAGAGAGGAGAACAATACTCAAAACAAGGTAGAATGAAAGAATTAAAACACTTCTTCAGAATAGATAGATCACCGAAAATCTTAAAAGACTTTCTCAATAAGCTAATTTTTTATGCAATTGAACAAGACACAGATCTAATGGTTTTCTCAAAAGTAAATTTGCTGTCGAGAATCCCACCTAAAATTTTAAAAGTCATACAAATTTAAAGAAACATTATCAATACTGAGATCCGGATGTTAAGGAGCCATCGTCCTTGACCTACTTACAATCATACTTTGAGTTTTGTTAGGATCTAACTTCATACACCATAATTTGCACCATGCACTAATTTTAGCTAAATTTAAATTAAGGAATTCACCAACCCCAGATCTACATTCAGGGGAAGGAATTGGTGCAAAAAGAGTAGTATCATCTGCATATGTAACAAGCTTGTTTTCTAGGCCAAAACACATGTCTTGTGTATATAGTATGAAAAGTAATTGGCCATGAACACTACCCTGTGGAACACTGGATATCACATTCCTCTACTCACTATGGTGCCCATCAACAACAACCCTATGAGATCTATTACTTAAAAAAACCATAATAATGCTAAGAAACGACCCACCCACTCCCAACTGTTTCAGTTAGAACACAAGGGCCTCATGATTAACACGATCAAAGGCAGCACTAAAATCAAGGCCAATCATACGAACTTCCTGACCACAATCAAGGGATTTCTTTACAGCATAGGAGATTGTAAGAGGGGCATCAAATTCTCCAAGGCCTTTACAAAAACCAAATGAAAAACTAGGGAAGATATGATTACCTTCAGCAAACCTATTAAGACGTTTTGCCAGAAGACGTTCAAAAACTTTAGATAATATGGGAGTTATGGAAATTGGGTGGTAATCAGTGCCACTTGAGCTACCACAAACACTTTTATATATAGGAGTAACATTACCAATTCTCCAACAAATGCTGAAAGCTCCTCTTCTTGCTAACTTGCACAAAATAACAGATAACTTTGGAGCTAAGAAATCTGCTGTGTTTATAAAAAAACAAAGGAAAAATACTATTTGGGTCTACACCTCCATAAGCATCAAGGTCCATCAACAGAACTTTAATTTCACGAGATCGAAAAACTAAATTAGTTAGTTTAGCTTCAGGAAAACATGAATGAGGAAGTTCAAGTTTTTCATTACTCTGTTTACTGTCAAAAACATCATCCAAAAGAGTTGCCTTTTCCTTTGGACATTGAGTGACTGAGCCACCTGGTTTAAGTAAAGGAGGAACTGTTGCATCTACACCAAAGTTTGTAGACTTAAGGGTAGACCACCATTTATGTTCCTGAGTTGTACCAAAAAGGGTTTCTTTTATGGTTAAATTGTACTCCTTTTCAGTTGAAGCATTAACTCTTTGAGCAAAAGCTTGAAGCTGAATATAGTTATTCCAGGTCAAATCTGATCTGTTACCCTTCCAAAGATGATAGGCCTTCTCCTTCTCCAAATAAGCACATCTACAATCATCATTGAACCACGGTTTGTCTTTCACTCGGTACCTTAGCACACGAGAAGGGATACGCCTATCAAATATGTTGACTATATTCTCATTCAAAGGGACAACAAGATCCACACTACGATATAATTGTGACGAATTCCAGCACAAAAGATCATGCAAAATCCCATTCCAGTCTGCTTGGGATTTCATATAAATTTTACAAGAGTATGATGTATCAGGGACAGGCGGCTCAGTCTTCACTACTACTGAAATCAAGGTATGATGAGATGTCCCGACTGGAGAAGCAACCTTTCTAGTTATATCGCCAAGGGAGTCAGTGTATACGAGGTCCAAACAATTACCAGACCTGTGGGTAGCTTCATTTATTATTTGCTCACAGCCTGATTCAGAGGCAAAGTCTAAAGCTCTTCAGCCATGGCGATCGGTAGAAGAGATAAAACTTAACCATTCCCTATGGTGAGCATTAAAATCACCAACAAAGACAAAATAAGCCTTTCTATCATTTTGTATCTTAGCCAAAATAGAAAAAAAAGACAATCGAAAATAGAATCATCCATGTCTGGATTCCGGTTGATTGAACACAAATAAAAGTGTTTATGCATGCCCCAAACTTGTATTACCTGAATCTCATGACATCCACATTGATAGCAGGACTTATGAGAAGCAGGGTACTCGGTCCTAATATACACAGTCATTCCCCTGGCTCCAGGGATGGTATCACGTTTCAACATTATTGGCTTCTTAAAACCAGTTATAAGAAGCTCAGATGAGTGTCTCATATTAGAAACCAGAGTTTCTGAGCACAAAAGAATATCATACTATGTGGACGCAACTGCAAGGTCTTGAGTATTTGCATGAAAACCACGAATATTGCAATACAGAAGACGACATTAACGAAATCTACGACGTATATGCATGGAACGATGAGCGCAATCTGCAGTATGAGCATTTGTTTTAAAACTGACTTGTTTTACATAAAACTATTGCTTTTATACGATATCATTATCACCTAAAATCATGATGTTCATCATCAAAATCACCATCATAAGTTGTTGTCCTCACTCTATCATAATGTAAACTAACTGGTGCTTCTTTTTTATATAGATTAAAATCTCTACTTACTATGACTTTACCTAGTTACTGATTTTTAGTTGGGCTTGATTTATATTGTTTAATGTACTACACATCTTTCGTAAAATCTTTTGAATTCAGTTCCTTTTATCTTCACTTGCCAATGTCTACGCCAGTCATTAAATTGATTTCAGATCTTATCGTCAGCAACATTAGAATATCACATGTGAGATCAGTTCATGATGAAAAACATATTGTCTTGGGAAACATTTTTCATAAAGGAAGTTGCTTAATCGAAATAGTAAGTATTTGACGCATTAGGTCAGGATCATAATGGTTAAAAACTAGGTAGTCTAATTGGGAATGTTAACGTCCTCTTCAAATAAAACTATAACTATTGAATTGCTGGTGTTTAAGCTTATAATATAATGAGAGGTAATGTGGAGGATCAGCTGTAAAAACATTCTGGATGCAAACAATGTAGGTTTCATTAGACTTAGTATTCAGAATCAGTCATAATTTTCATTGTAGCACGAAATAGTAGGCCTACGTTACATGGTTCAATAATATTATTTAGAGGTTCTTCAAAACACTAGATGAAGCATATGTGTGACATCTTTGTAATTGGTAGACCAAAATAAGAAAAAAATAGAAACACAGACGTAAAATATGCCATTTACACCAATACAAAAAAAAAAAAAAAAAAAATAGGATATCATGATCAAATTATTTACTAGAAATTAGGTAATGAATATTGATGCAATATGAGTGAAGCATTTCTCTCCAAAAACAGTCAGCGTCAATGACCTTAGATCTTAGGATACTAGAAAACTCATAATAATAATAATAATAATAATAATAATAATAATAATAATAATAATAATAATAATAATAATAATAATAATAATAATAATAATAATTTTCCAAAGAACATAATTACATAATAGAAATGGAGACTAATTTCACTCAATCAAAAGATACAGTTATATCAAGCAGCAGCTACTGTACGTATAAATAATTACATACATATCAGTAATTATTTTGTTCAAAAAAAAAAAAAAAAAAAAAAAAAAAAACAGGGCGTACAATCCCATTGTGCACACAAACACAAAATATCCTGTTTCATGATGACCAACCATTCCCACTTTTGATCCAAGGTTGAATGCAAATTTTTCCTTATCTTAGAATATCACCATGCAATCATTGTTTGTTGTTGGATAATTGATTGAATATAATAACTCTTGTACAGTTTGGTATTCAGAAATATTAAGGACAAAAAGTGGAGATACTTATGTATGAAATGTAAGAAAGATGGAAAATCAACTACAAGTAGTAATCAGCAGAATAGTTCACCTTGTATCTAAATCAGCCTTGGCATAATAGTTTTTTTTTTTTTTTAACATTAAAGTCAGAGTGCTAGAGATAATAAAATAACACGGTCTAAGACTAGTAAGTATAACTCCAGAGGATTTGCCGATACATTTGTTGTTGTAAAAAACATTAATATGTATCCAGCTGTAATTATAGGATACCCATCTATGGGAAATCAAAACATTATCTTAGCCCCTGCCAAGCACGGTGTGTATATCAAAAGGAAATTCTATAAGTCTTCTAATACCTTAAAATCAGTTTTGGATAAAATGAGACGACAAATGTAACCGTAACGTACGTTGAAGAACCAATAACTTGTCTCACTAATAAAGAAATAATATACGCGACCCAGCAGAATTCTCGTTCACCCGTAACATCATCTTGCACGCAATCTATCGAACCAAACGTACCTTCGAATTTAATAGTGCAAATAAAGAAAACAATACCGGGATCTGAAATATTAATCCTTTCCGATACTTTGAAAACTAACGGATTGTCTGTCACACAAGCTATTTATACAGTAGGCTCACATCAACAATGTAATATTGAAGTCTGTAATCATTTAAATAACACTTTAGTAATTCACAAAAATCAACATATCTTGGATGTAGAAGTTTATAAACATCGTATTCTTACCGTTGCTGAAATCAATCACTCTCAATCAGTTGCGGATGAATCCCTTTTGCGATCTATTAAAAATAAAATCAATAAAGACATTCAAGACGAAGAAATTCAGCAGAAAATTTTTGAACTTTTAACTAAATATCATGATGTTTTTTCCACTACGGATGGATCCTTAGGAAAAACAGATGTGATTGAGCATCAAATAAGGTTAAAGGACAAGCAAAAATTTATCTATGTACCCTCGTACAGACTCCCTATGAAATTCCAGAATGAAATAAATGATGAAGTAGGTAAAATGCTAGAAGAAGGAGTCATTAGGAAATCAAACAGCCCTTATAATTTTCCTTTAATAGTTGTACCAAAAAAAGATCGAACATGCCGTATCTGCGTCGACTTTCGTCGTCTAAACGAGGAAACGATCACTGATCGATTCCCAGTGCCATGTACTGACGATATTTTGTCTTTGTTAGGTCAGAATAAATATTTTACCAGTTTGGACTTACTTAAAGGCTTTCACCAGATATCATACACAGCCTTCAGTACAGACAGGGGACATTATGAATTTTTACGGATGCCTTTTGGTTTACGTTGTGCTCCTATAACATTTACAAGAATGATTAACATGGTGTTTGGAGACTTGTTAGGGGATATATTGCATGCCTATATGGATGATCTTGTAATCTTTTCCAACACCTTAGAAGAACATCTACGTAAGTTAGAACTAGTACTACAGAGATTAAGACAACATAACTTAAGGGTAAAGATTAGTAAGTTTGAATTTTTCAAAACAGAATTGATATATTTGGGTTTCATGGTGTCAAGCCAAGGTCTTAAAGTAGTCCATGATAAGGTGTCGGCTATACGTAATTTTCCCATACCTACTAATGTCAAGGGAATACAGCAATTTCTGGGTTGTAGTGGATATTAGAGGCGTTTTATACGCAACTAGTCAATAATAGCCGCTCCTTTAACTAATCTTACGAAGAAGGGCGTTGATTTCATATGGTCTGAGCAACATCAACAGGCGTTTAATACTTTGAAAGATGAACTGTGTAGTTCTCCTATCTTAAAATTTCCTGACTTCGGTAAGGAATTCTTCATTGCAACAGACGCCTCAGACTTAGGAGTAGGAGGGGTATTGCTTCAGCAATATGATAAACAATTTTTCCCGATAGCTTTCTATTCTCGAAAATTGAGAACTTCCGAAAGTAAGTATGCAGTAATAGACAAGGAAGGGCTAGCTATTGTTAATTCGCTAGTGCATATCAAGTTCAAAATTTACGGTTATCCTGTTGAGGTTCTTACTGACTATAAACCACTAACAGAGTTCTTGAAAGGCTTCAACCACAGCCTCAAACGAACTCGGTGGCATTTGATCATTCAAGATTTTGGCGCAAGAATCGGGTATTTACCTGGGAAAGCAAATATCATTGCGGATGCATTATCATGCAACCCTGTGTCATCTTGTAAGGAGCCTTTAGCTGAATTAATAGATATATCAACATCCATGCCTATTGTAAAAACAATATCTGAACAAGAAGATTTAGGCTGGAGCGCTGAATTGTTACAGACTGAGCAAAGAAAAGATCAGAAAATAGAAACAATTATAAATGCTTTGAAAGGCAATCATAAGGAAAAGGAATATATAAAGTATAAGCAGCAGAAATCTATAATCAAAGATAATATTCTGTGTAGGACTGTGACAAGGAAAACCCGCAATACACCACATGTAACTAACGACCAGGTAGTAGTACCAATCTTACTTATTTCCACTGTCCTGAATTGGTTGCATTCAAATCCATTACATGGACACCCGGGGTTCTCATTAATGTCACAGAAAGCGAAATCATTGTTTTATTGGCATACAATGCTTACAGATATAAAAAGACACATAGCTAATTGTCGCACATGTCAGGAAAACAAAGGGCATACGAAAACACCTGTCAGCCTAGGAGCTTATCATGTGGCCGATCAACCCTTTGAAAGAATACAT
>NC_090750.1:20786049-20788549 GCF_036898095.1 Palaemon carinicauda
GCCCAACCTCATGTAATATTTCGTGCATTCTGGCAAGCAAGCTTTGCAAGTCTTGTGGTGTTCTGTTAATAAGGACCATCATCATACTCTAGACCAGCTAATATCATAATATCAATCAAGTCCAATCCCTCGCCATCCGCAACTGTTCTATGCATTACAAAATCCATGAGGAGGATAAACAACATATTCCTATAGAGCACTGTTTCTCAACCTTTTTCTGGTGGTGGCCCCCTTCAATCCAGTGCAAGTTGTTGTGGCCCCTCCATGCCAACTCTGAGTTCTTACCCCCCCCCCCACACACCCGCCTTCCGTCCATCACCTTAATACGCCTAGGGAAGGTATATTAATGGTTCTAGTTTGAGTAGTACCATGTACTCAAAACACTAATTTCAGGCATGAATCAAATACCAATATTAATTGGAAAAATATTTTATTTGAACACTTATCTATTTACAAAAGGAATAAAAAAACAAGGAATACATGTAGGTACAATTGGCTTTATCTTGAAAGGTTTCAGTGGGATCCCTGTGACTGTTGCAAGGCTGCCAACTTGTCAATGTTTGGTTTGAAAGCTGTCAGAGAGAGACTTAATCGCCTCTTTTTTCTATGTCAAGGCGATTTCGTGTCTTTGACAGCAGGTACATCACCCGACTGAAACCAGTCTCAACCAAGTAAGACGTGGGAAAGGCAAGTAAGAGCAACTTCACATCTTTCCAGAGTATTGGGTACTTCTTATACACATCTTGATTCATCCACAGCTTCTGGTGTCCTCCACGCTTGAACCTTGCTTGAGCTGTTGTGTTATTCTGAAGTTCAATGAGACTTTCTTGTAGGGTGACACCAACTTCAGATACATCAGCAATGAAGGGATCCACAAACCAGTGTGGCACAGTCATTTGGAGTAGGTCAGAGAAGCGAGTGTCCATATCATTATGCAACTGCTTCAGATGGTCAACATACACTGCTAGGTCATCATCAAGCAGATCGGTGGATATAACTGCTAAGGAAGGAAACTGTGCAAACTCTCGTCTTCCAAGGTTCAACCAGAACAGCTTGAGTTTCCCTTTAAATGTAGTAATTGCCCCCTTGCAGGAAAACATGGTGGAGTTATTTCCTTGAAGCTCTTTGTTCAGAACATTTAGCTTTTCAAATATGTCAGACAGGTAGAAGATGTCACTCTTTGCATCAACAAGTTTCTGCCCAAGTTCTGTCCCACTAAAGAAAGAGATAACACTGTCCCAAAGTGCAACAAAACGGTTCAGGCAATTACCTTTAGAAAGCCACCTGACTTCTGTGTGCAACACAAGTTTTTCAAATTCTTCATTGTTCTTTTCACATAATTGCTGAAAGAGGCGATCTTTCAGTGCACTACTTTTTATCAAGTTGACAGCCTTGATAACATGCCCAAGTGCTTCATGAAGACGTCCTGCTAGGTTTTTGGCAACCAGGTGCTGCCGGTGAACAACACAGTGCACACAAACGACATTAGGAACAGCTTTTTTTAAGTAAGCACTGAATCCCCGATACCTTCCTATCATAGCAGCAGCGCCATCTGTTGCACAAGCCACAATGTTCTTGAGTGGAATGTTGTTCTCCTCAAAATAGACCTCAAGTTTTTTGAAGATGGATTCTCCTTTAGTGTCAGTCGTTAATTTCAATGCGAAAAGCATTTCTTGACATATTTCATCTACATCAAGAAACCTCACAAATGCCATCAAAAGAGCAGAATTATCAGGTAAAGTTGATTCGTCGAGTTGAAGCGAGAAATCATTCACCTGCAGTTTTGAGATTAATTGGTTATCAACATCAGCTGCCATCTCATCAATACGGCGTGATACTGAGGAGTTGCTCAGAGGAATAACACTAGTTACCTCTTGTGGACTCTGATTCATGACTGTTGAAAGCACTACAGCCACTGCCGGCATGATCAGAGATTCACCGATAGTATGAGGCTTACCTGCTTTTGCAATCAAATTTGCTATCTTGTAAGAAGCCAACATCCCTCTGTCTACTTTTGCCACTTTTTGGGTAAACATATGATTCACTGTCATCCTTCCTTGGAACTTATCACGTAATTTCTTGAAGAAATCTAGCGGCTTGTCTTTCTTGTCTTGATGTGCAGTCTCCAGATGCTTTTTCAGTTTGCTGGGACGCATACTTTCATTTGAGAGTGAGGTCATACACAGCAGGCACATAGGCATTGTAGTATTTTGTGGAGATTCAATGAATCCAAAAGCAAGATATTCGACAGAATACTGTCTGCATTTTTTCTTAGCTGGACTGGCCATGCTTATCTAAAATAAAAAACAAACAAAACTCATTAAAACTCAGTACCGCTATTATTGTCTGGGAAATCATTGCCCTCCACATATTCAAACAAGCAAATAAAAAAGCAAAAGTTATTAGCCATAAAAGATACTCTTACCCCTCCCTCAATAACAAATAAAGTGAATAGATAAATAAAATTCATGACAAGTATGTGTGTGTGTGTGTACTGAGT
>NC_090750.1:20793549-20796049 GCF_036898095.1 Palaemon carinicauda
TATACATATATATATATATATATATATATATATATATATATATATATATATATATGTATGTATATATATATATATATATATATATATATATATATATATATATATATATATATATATATATATATATATATATATATATATATATGTATATATATATTTTATATATATATATATATATATATATATATATATATATATATATATATATATATATATATATATATGAAAGATCTATTTTAATGTTGTTGTTACCTTTCTTGAAATATTTTGTTTTAATAGTTCAATACTTCTCTTTTAGTTTACTTATTTCCTCTTCACTGGGCTATTTTTTCCCTATTGGAGCCCTTGGGCGTATAACGTCCTGCTTTACCAGCTAGGATTGCAGCTTAGGTAATAATAATAATAATAATAATAATAATAATAATAATAATAATAATAATAATAATAATAATAATAAATAGCTTTCTCTGTCGTTTTTTTAGTTTTCTTTTTTTTCTATACTCACTTTGGCAGATACAACTTATATTCCAAAAGGAATATTTTCAACTTCTTTAGCTTATTTGTCCTCATTGATTGGTTACTTTTAAACCTCCTCCAGAGCCAGATATTTCACTAAGAAATAATTAGTATTTGTTAGTAATAGGTTCATTAATAGCTTTAGGAACTCCCCATTGCTACATTATTTGTTGAGACAGGAAAAATCTTTCGTTGCTCTTGTAAATACTGAATTTACGACATATGTAAATTACTAAATTGAGAAATACGAGCGTATTGCTAATATATGTGCAATATAAATTCATAAAAACTGACTTACCTAAAAGATTGTGACAAACATAATAGCTTCTTGCTGTTGATATATGGCTTTGGCATATATAAAAAAAGAGTTGTAGAACTTCGGTTGTTGAATAGCTGCACAAATCATTTCTCAGAGGCCCTATACTGGTGATGCAAAGAGCATGTATTGAAATATTTCGAGTTTTGATTGCTTGAAAAACATATTTATTCTTCTTGAAGGCTATGGAAGCTGAACATGAGTGAATGGACGATGCCACAGAGAACAGTTCAACATCTAAGAAAGTGAGAACTTTCCCATCATCATAAAAATGAACTAAATGTCAAACAGGAGTCAGATTCCATTTGAATAAGCCCAAGCAGCAATGCACCCAAACAGAGCTTGAGCCCAAGTAGAGTTTGAGCCCAAGCTGGCACGAGCCTAAGCTAGCATGCAAAATATTAAACGTTATCTTTCCTAACTGGTGGTAGAAATACGTTAGAGGATATTACATTGATTCTACAGATGGTGCCTCTTTATATAATACTTATTTGAAACACAATGACATTATACGTGCTTTCATGGAGCTCTCAACGTGGTCGAGGATAAAATAGGTCTTAGTCCCAGCTTCAATGAGTTTTCCTGAATTTTCTTATTCTAGGCCTATAGTGGCACTGGCATACGTTAAACCGTATCATAGAAGGAACCGAGATAAATATCAAATGGAGAAATTGAATTCAAGGGATTCATAGTCTGAAGTAGTTTAGAATAACTCAAAACGTCGGGAATTAAGGCCTGATGAAGCTAATGTATTCAAATATAAATATATATGGAAGATTAAGATAAGTTAAAAGTCACTTATGAATAGAAGAGGCCAAGATCAGAATAATATCCTAGCCACAGACAATAATAATAATAATAATAATAATAATAATAATAATAATAATAATAATAATAATAATAATAATAATAATAATAATAATGATAATGATAACAATAATAATAATAACATAGAGACAGATACATACTGTTGATAGACGCAACATAGCTTACTCCATTTAGTAGATTTCTATTGACAATGATTAACAGCCTTTTTGCCAATTATTTTGATTAAATAATGTAAAAAGGATATCCCTAGCAACTAATTTTTCTTTAATTTATTTCCAACTTAGAGCATGAATTTCAGTGACAGGAAATTTGATGTACAATATTCAACTATGATTGCTAATGGACTTATGTTATAAAGTTTTTTATCTTGTCTAAGACTATATTGATACATTTCCTGGCATGATCCCTGAACTTCCAAAATTATGATATCATTGTTAATAGATATTACTTTATTCCACACACATCCAACCAAATGGGATCCCTTATATTGTCCTTTTTGATTAAATAAAATAGGCTTTTTTGACATATCTTAAAGAAAAAAAACACGAGTGGAAATAAAAGTCCGACGATGAATGACGGTTATGCTCTGTCAAACTCGAAAATAGATATGAAAAGGGAAGAAAACAGAAATGTCGTAAATTGAACAAAATCTGAATGATATTTATTTTTTTTTCATATGGGAGTATTCAAAACAATTCATGCAACACATCCTTAGTTGTGTCTTGTCTCTTCAATCTACTCATGCAATGAAATTCTGGTTGCATTTCCCATGTTGCAGCTCAACCTGAGTATGCATTGAACCTGCCTCTAGACAATTGAATTGAACTAGTTTACTTCTAG
>NC_090750.1:20803549-20806049 GCF_036898095.1 Palaemon carinicauda
TTTCCCTTGTCATTTTGCTTAACATCTCCCTCTATTAATCTTGCATATTCAGTTCTAATTCAAAGTGATTGTCATTATTAAGAAGTTTCTCTGGCAAGTCCCCATTACCATTTATTATTTCACTCCAGTCGTTGTAATCTAACTACTATCGTTTCCAGAGGCCGTGTAATAGTGTTTTTCCCGTCTTGTGAATTTCCATGAAACTACAGCAATGAATGTTTCAAACATTGGCCTAATTTTTGGTGGTACAATAAATTGACAGATGTGCTTAATCAACCCGTTTACTCTTAGAAAAAAGAGGAACTTCTTCCCTTCCTTCAGAGCGTTTCGAAGAAGTGTTACTTAATCACGTAACTGTGACGCAGAGGTTCCCCCAACCCCTTCCTTCTTGCCTTCTTTCCTTCATTCCCATTGTTATTAAGCTACCGAGTAAATCCCTGTTAGGAATGACTGTGTACTGCACATATAAAATGAGCCGGAAGAGCAATAAAATGTTTTATGGTGGTAGATGATGATTAGATGGTTAACATAAATTATCAAACATAAGAGAAGAGGTTTAAAACAGGGGTGTGGAATATCACTGAGAGAAATTCTACTCGGACTCCTACAAATTTTAGATTTGCGACTAAAAAATAAAATAAAATAAAAAAATTAAATAAAATCATTAGTAGAAATAGAAAACATTTTTTTTCCTTGAGAGTGATGATGAGTAAAATGTATGTGTCCATTTCTTATTTTTTTTTTTTTTCATCCCTCATTAATCTATAGTTTCCAGCAATTGGTGATAACATTATTTTGGAAAAGCAAATCTAATGAATACTTTGATACAAATATATCAGCTTGGCATGTAGACAATGTCAATGGATTTCTCAAAGTAAGGTTGATTGGTTCATTAATTGAAGTCTGGTATAATTCAAGTGACAAAGTCGCATTGATATTTGTCACATACCTTTTAAGTAACAAAAATAGGTACTGGTACTTATAACGTAAATAAATATATAAAACTATAGGTTGAAATATAATAATTGTTTTGTATGTATGAACACACACACGCACACACACACACACACATACACACACACACACACACACACACACATATATATATATATATATATATATATATATATATATATATATATATATATATATATATATACACACACACACACACACATATATATATATATATATATATATATATATATATATATATATATATATACACATATATATATATATATATATATATATATATATATATATATATATATATATATATATATATATATATATATATACACATATATATATATATATATATATATATATATATATATATATATATATATATATATATATATATATATATATATATATGATTTCAAAATTTATCAAATGGCCGATGTTAATGCCCTTATATGAAACATCTTTTAGAAGTCTACCTTCTAAGGAATTCAAGCTACTCTCTCTGGTGAAATTTATATGATAAATTATATTAAACAATGCTCACTGTCATTTTCTTCCTGGCAATTAATGTATCGAGTAACCTGTGTCGTATGGAAGAATGAGTCCTGCAGCTTTACCTAAAGAAAACTATATTTCTATTGCTTTACCAACACTCGCTTGAAGTGCGAAGTGTAGTTTTAGAATGGCTTCTTTCGTTTCCTGTCATAAGTTGAGATGTGAACCGCCAAGATTCAGAAATGGGGTGAAGTTTTACTGATTATATTTTTCTTTTAAGACATGTTTTACAGCAATGTATAGAATATAGAAATCCTCTTTTGATGGCATCTGTGTACTACGAAAAAGCCTTCGATAGCGTGCACCAGCCAATTTCGTGGAGAGTCCTGCGTTATTATGGAGTACCTCTTAAATATGTAAATTTCATTATGCCAGTCCATGAGCTTAGGAAGTGCAAAGATAATGTTAGTGGAGTCCTATCAAATGGATTTCCATGGAACCACGGAGTACTCTATACTATCATAGATTATGATGATGGTCCTTATTAGCAGAACACCACAAGACTTGCAAAGCTAGCTTGCCAGAATGCACGAAATATTACATGAGGTTGGGCTCAAGATGAATAGAAGAAAGACAAAGATGATGATAACCAATATGCACTGCAAAATGAAATATCACTGGAAGGAGAAAAGATTAATGAGGTGGAATTATTTAAATATTTAGGAACTATGATCTCTAATACAGGATCTTTAGAATTAGAGTTTAGAGAAAAATTTAAAAAAGCAAATCAGACAATGGCCAGGTTAAGTAAAGTTCGGAAATCAAATTGCCTGAAGCTACATATCAGGCTATATGTCAGTTTAGTGAGAACGGTGATACTGTATGGATATGAAACAATATCCAACAGATTTTTTAGATTTAAGAATGAAGCCCTCAGAAGAATATTGAAAGTTAAATGGTACAACAAAATTAGAAATGGAACTATAAGAGGGATTACCCGAGTGCCATATGTGGATGAGACCATAGTGAGAAGTAG
>NC_090750.1:20833549-20841049 GCF_036898095.1 Palaemon carinicauda
AGACGATCAATGGAGACCCAGTCTTCTTTGCCCCGAATGCTTTCGGACTGCGTCGGATCACAAGGAAAGGGCCCGTGTAAGGGGGCGTTAGTGATGGCTTGCTGGTGTCGTTGCGCAGGAAGACGTGCGTTGCAGAGTGCAAGTCCGTTGGTATGTGATGCTTCGCTGGGGGCTTGTAAGTCTGGCGGCACGGAGTAAATTTTCCCACGACGTGACGTATGCGCTGAGATCGTCGGAGGAGGTCGTAGAAGGAAAAAATTCGGCAGGGACGACCAACAGGTTGACATACACCATTTCGGCTGCCGAGACGTCAACGGCGTCTTTAGGAGTGGTCCTTAGTCCAAGGAGGACCCAGGGAAGCTGAGTAAACCAGTTGCAATCCTTGCAGCGGGACATCAAAGCTGCTTTAAGGGTGCGATGAAAACGTTCAACCATTCCATTGGCAGCGGGGTTGTAGGCCATTGTCTGATGTAGTGTGATGCCCAGGAGATTCGCTAATGACGTCCATAATTGAGAGGTGAAAGTGGTTCCCCTGTCAGAAGTAATATGCTCAGGGATACCGAATCTTGAAATCCATCCAGAGAGTAAGGCAGATGTATATGAGGCGGACGTTGCAGTTTCCATGGGAATGGCTTCAGGCCAACGAGTGGAGCGGTCGATGACGGTAAACAGGTAACGATGTCCTTGTGATGTGGGTAGGGGGCCTACAACGTCGACGTGAATGTGTGCGAAACGACACTGAGGTTGAGGAAAGGTGCCCACTCCTGAATCAGTGTGTCGATGTACTTTGGAAGTTTGGCAAGAAGTACAGGCGCGGACCCAATCCTTAGCATCCTTAGAAATGCCGTGCCAAATGAACTTTGCCTTCAGCAGCTGTGCAGTGGAACGGCACGAGGGATGTGAAAGGCCGTGGATGAAATCAAACACCTGTCGGCGCATGGGAGCAGGAATCCAAGGTCGCGGTCTACCAGTACTGACGTCACAGAGGAGGTTGGTGTTGGAGTCTTCGAGGGGAAAATCCTCCCAACGGAGGGACGTGCAGGATGTCCTACAAGCTTGATACTCTGGATCCTGTCGTTGGGCTGCAGCCAGGGCTGCAATCCCAGTTGAACGGCAGCCAACGTGTTTCTTGACAGGGCATCGGCAACAGGATTCATTTTCCCAGGGACGTATCGGTGTTGACGGGCGGACCAGGCGTCAGACTGTCGAGTGAAGGCGTGCACCAGAGGCATGTGGTCTGTACGAATGACGAAGGGCGTACCTTCTAAGAAATGGCGAAAGTGACGGACAGCCAAGTGCACCGCCAGCAATTCTCGATCGAAGGTAGAATAACCCGATTCTGCCTCTGACAGTTTTCTGCTGAAGAAAGCCAATGGGCGGGGCGAGCCTTTGACCACCTGCTCGAGTACTGCACCAATAGCGACGTCGCTGGCATCGGTGGAGAGATGGAGAGGGGCGTGTGGGATAGGAAAAGTGAGAGCCGCAGCTGTTGATAGGGCCTTCTTTGCATTGCAGAAGGCTGCTTCTTGAAGGGGACCCCACTTCAGGTCCTTTGGCTTGCCCTTGAGGGAGGTGTAGAGGGGAGCAAGAGTGGCGGCAATGGCTGGCAGAAAACGGTGATAATAGTTGATCATGCCCAAGAATTCCTGCAGAGCTTTGACGGTCGAGGGCGTGGGGAAATTCTGAACGGCTGCTACCTTCTCAGGGAGGGGATGGACTCCTTCAGGAGTGATACGGTGCCCTAAGAACGACACTTCGTTGGCGCCAAAGGTACACTTGTCGTACCGGACTACAAGGCCGTTTTGTTGCAGGTGGTCGAGCACGATGCGCAGGTGACGGAGGTGTTCCTCTTTTGAGGAGGAGAACACAAGTATGTCGTCCACATAACATACACAGAAAGGGAGGTCCCCTAAGATGCCATCCATGAGACGTTGAAACGTTGCCCCATCATTACGAAGGCCAAAACAGGAGTAATTGAAGGTGTATGTGCCAAATGGAGTGGTGATGGCAGTTTTGGGGATGTCTTCTGGGTTCATAGGCACCTGATAATACCCCTTCAGGAGATTGAGCGTAGAGAAAACCTTCGCTTTGTGCAGGTAGGAGGTTACATCGGCAATGTTTGGGAGGGGGTAGTGATCCGGTTCTGTTTACATGTTCAGGTGCCTGTAATCCCCGCACGGACGGAGGGAGCCGTCTTTCTTCAGAACGATGTGTAAGGGTGACGACCATGGGCTGGAGGCCTTTTGGCAAAGGCCCATTTTCTCCATTTCGGCGAACGTCTGTTTGGCGGCTGCCAATCGTTCCGGTGCTAGACGTCTGAATTTTGCGAAGACTGGGGGTCCCGTCGTCTTGATATGGTGATAAATACCGTGCTTGGCAGGAACCGTGGGCGTTTGGCGAGGTTCTGGACGGAAAACTTCCGGGTACGACGTGAGGAGGTGGGCGTAGGCATCCGTGGGTGCGCTGATGTGGAAAGCGAGGTTAGAGGGGGCGGGTTGAAGAGGTGTCGACAAGTACGAGTCTGCGTTGACCAATCGTCGGTGGGCTACATCGACCAGAAGGTGGAAATGAGAGAGGAAATCCGCACCGAGGATTGGCATTGTGACGTCAGCAACGAGAAACTTCCAATTGAATTTACCGTTTCCGAACGATAATGTGGGGTTCTTGTAACCGTAGGTGGGTATCGCAGATCCGTTGGCAGCTACCAAGCGGACGTCGGCAGATGTAGATAGGCTACGTTGTGCCTTGAAGAGTTTCCTTGGCAAAAGAGAACGACAAACACCCGTGTCTACCAAAAATCGCACGCCCGTTCCTGTATCCTGTAAAAAGAAAAGATTAGAAACATGGGAGGACACCGCCACAAGCGATGGCCTACTTACACGTTTTTTGGCCACTGACAATCTTTGGCATATTTCTTCGCGGTTGCCCCGAATCTGAAGTGGTAGTAGCAAAACTGCGGCGGATGGGAGGTAGAAAATTGCTGTAGAAGTCGTTCGTTGGGGCGCGAGTGATTGGTGGGTGGTGGGCGGCTTTGTCGCCGCTTCGGCACGTCACGGGGTAGGAGTGTATGTCCTACGGCATTCATGTCAGCTTCGGTTGACGTTGAATAGGCATCCTCGTCGTCAGGGGTGGAGGCGTTGATGGAGGTCTTGAAGTGGCTGTCCATAAGGGCGTCGGCTTTGGTCATCAAGTCCTTTATGGGTAAACTATCGACATCGGGTATGGCAGCGCGCACAGGTTCAGGTAAACGGCGTATCCAAAGGGCACGGAGTAGGTTCACCTCACGAGGAGAGCCGTCTGCGTCAGGTTGAAGGCGAGCGATACTGATCATTTCCCTGAGGGCAAGCGAAGCCTTTTGGTACCCCAACGGTTGTTGCGAGAGCTGAAAAAGCTTTGCTATACGGGCGGCTGGCGACGGCGAGTACTGCTGCAGAAGGTATGATTTGAGGTCGTCATATGCTATTGGGGTATCTCCTTGTTCACAAAGCCAGTCGGATATTTCTGGGAAAGTGTCCTCGGGTATCGCCGTTAGAACATAATCCGCTTTGGTGGTTGAGCGAGTCACGCCCCTGATACGAAAGTGGACTTCAGCGCGTTGAAACCAAGCGAACGCTTCTCCGCTAGCGAACGGTGAAAGTTTCAATGGAGCAGCCGCAGTGCCGACTGCTGGAGTAGAGTCCGCCTCTGTCATATTACCAACGACGGAGGGGCGAGGGAGGTGGGGGTGGAAGGCGGTGGGAGCGAGTCGACTTCCGGGGTCACCAATGTGACGGGCCGAGAGAGGAGTTGTGAACTCAAAGGCAGATTGGAAACGACTGAGTTATTTATTAAGGAACACTCTTCTTTATATACAAAACCTCAAGGCAACCGGTCATGACCTGTTCGAGAGACAGATAATGTTACTGAGCAAAACGGAGACATGATCATTCAGGTTCTTTTTAGTGCGAGGGAAGAGCGCAGATACAACCATAATATATACAAAATAGTTATGTACAATTGTGTGACACACGGTTGGTACAGTAGTAAAAGTATTATTATTATTATTATTTCTATTATTATTATTATTATTATTATTATTATTATTATTATTATTATTATCATTATTATTATTATTATTATTTTCTTTATTATTATTATTATTATTATTATTATTATTATTATTATTATTATTATTATCAGTAGTAGTAGTAGTAGTAGTAGTATTATTATTATTATTATTATTACTATTATTATTATTATTATTATTATTATTATTATAATAACAATATTATTATTATTATTATCATTATTATTATTATTATTATTATTATTATTATTATTATTATTATTATTACTATTTTATAATTTGATTTATTATTATTATTATTATTATTATTATTATTTTATAATTTTCTTTATTATTATTATTATTATTATTATTATTATTATTATTATTATTTCTCAGTAGGAGACCCTCCTTCAAACAAGTAGAGTTGAATAGCATTGCTGCATCGGCAAAATTCAATTTCTTTTCCAATTTCTCAATTTTACGGACAATTCTTTTCTGGGTTGCTACATTCAGCTAGCAAGTCGGTGAAGTTCATCAGGTAGGTGAAAAGTATAGTTCAGGTTAAGACTCGACGTATTTAACACAAGTACAAGTAATACTCGAAAAATATACAGGACAAAGTCAGGAGTAGATCGCGATGCGTTTCGGAACTGCTTGCTCCGTCTTCAGGCGAGAAGTGAGGCTGTGGCTAGGTCAGGGGCCTTATATATCCCGGCGCTGGTTCGTAGAAAGGGGCCTCGAATTTTGATTGCCCGGTGGAGGTTATAGGCTCGGGGGGCTGAGGTACGACGAGCTCGTCTTGGTTTCCCAGGCTGAGAGGTGGGAAGGGATATTGAATTCTGATTGGTCAGGACGTGCGCCGAGACAGCCAAAAAGTTAGGCAAGCTACTCTCTCGCTCAGCAGATTTGGATTCCGGATCTTGCTCCCTGCCAAAATCAGTGCTTGGCCGGACGATTTCTTCAGTTGTAGGAGTGTCAGGATCGGGGTTGTCATCATTCTGGGGGTCCTGTTCTTGATTTCTAGCGTTGATGCGACGACATGATAGCAGGAGAAATCTCTCTTGAGTCGTATTCAATGCTGGTTTCTCTTTCTGGATGAATAGGGCTTCCAATATTCGTAAGTGCCTGTTGTCCGGGGCACTGCCGATAATCTTGGTATTAGCGACGATGTCTGCTCGACTAATTTGGGTGTTATGTCGCTGTAGGGCGTGATTCCTTATAGCACCTTGTTGGACGTGATACGAAATCCTCTTTGAAAGCTTTATTGTAGTCATACCGATGTATTTGCGGGGGCATCCTCGGACTGGGCATTGATAGGAGTAGACTACATTCGTCTTCCTCAGAGTGTCGTTATCAGGGTGCGCTTGATTATTCCTCATAATCAAACTGCGAGTCTTAGCAGTCTGATAGTAGATGATAAGTTTCACTTTCGTGGTCTCGTCGGTAGGTGACACGTTGTTGGTGATAATTTCTTTGATGGCCTTCTCATTCTGTGTGCATGAAGCCTCTGTAGTATAGTTTAATATCACTAGATCCGTTGGTGGAGGTGTCGGACCTATCTCTGGTGTTGTCGGACCCCTGGCTGGCGCTGTCGGACCCTTCTACCGAAGAGGACCCATACCACTTGTCAATAGCTGCGCTCACTTCATGCTGGACTTGCTTGTTGGAATAGCCATTATTGATGAGGACCTTTGTGGCCCTTTCCAGCTCCTTGTGGGTGTCTGTCCATGATGAGCAGTGTGACAATGCCCTTCGTACAAAGGCCTTGATGGTCAAGGCCTTGTAGCGGGCAGGGCATTAACTCTTGCCATTCAAACACATGCCGAGATTTGTGGGCTTGGTGTAGACAGTGGAGTGAAATCCATCGTTGGTAGAAGAAATCAAGACGTCCAGGAATGGGAGGCTGTTGTCCACGCTGTTTTCGAGGGTGAAGTGGAGGACGCTGTTGTCCTTGAAGGTCCTCCTTAAGTTCTCAATGCTTCTGTGGAGTAGCTTTGACATAGGTATCATCAATGTAACGAAAGTAAGCGAGGGGGCACTCAACTTGGGAGAAGACCCTCTCCTCTACTACTCCCAAGTAAAAGTTGGCAAAGAGCACGCCCAAGGACGAGCCCATCGCCACGCCCTCCTTCTGTAGGTACATGGGCCCACGGTGAGTAGTAAAGGGGGCCCTCTTAGTGCAGATGTCGAGGAGGGTCCGGAGGGCTTGTTCTGGGATGTTCAATTCCGGTGTTGACTTGTCCCTGTAGACTTTATCAGCGATAAGGTCGATGGTTTAATCAACAGGGACATTAGTGAACAGAGACTCGACGTCCATCGATGCTATAACACCCTCTCCACGGACGTCCTTGATCCTCTCTAGGAATTCGGCAGAGGAGGCCACACAGCAGCGGTCGGGGACATATGGCGTCAGAATCGCGTTCAGCCTCTTTGCCAGCTGGTATGTCAGCGTAGGGCATTGACTAATGATTGGTCGAAGTTGGTTGCCTTGTTTTTGAGTCTTTACGTTGCCGTAGAGGTAACCAGGTCCAAAATCCCCCGAAATCATGGGCAGGTGTACAGCATTGTTTGCAGCGTTAATGGCCTCGATGGTGCGATTTGCCTCCCTCTTGATGTCTTCCACAGGGTTGCTCGTGAGGCTCTCGAATTTAGTCAAGTCGGCGAGGATGGCGTCCAATTTCTCGTAGTACTCTTCGGTGTTGATGAGCACAAAAGCAGCTGTCTTGTCGGCCCGTCGGACGGTGACACCAGCAACTTGTTTAAGCTCTTTATCAGTAGGTCTCAGCTCCTTAGAAATGTTGCCGCTGCTGTACATGCCCCTATCAATAATAGACTCAGCGAGCAGAAGCGGGTGAAAGGCGTCAGTCGTCCGGAGGGCACCATGTTCTTGAAGGTTGAGGGTGGTATCTAGGAGGAATTCTATCTCCAGGCGCTTGTCGGTTGGTCTAGGTCGGGTGATAAAGTGACAGTTGAGGCCCATCTTAAGGATCTGCTCCTGTGCTGGCATAGGGATGTAGCTGGAGATGTTGATGTATTCCTGGCGGGCCTCTGGGATCTGCAGCTTCCCGCTATTAAGGGTGACCAGCTTCCTCAAGAAGGTCCTCATCCTCTTCTTTTGTCCCTCTCCTTAAGGACTTGTAGGGCATGGACGACGTTGTTGGGGTAGCCCAAGCCACCCCCCTGGTCCTCTTCATGGTTGGGGTTGTCTAAATCGGGGGGGGGGGGGGGTCAATCATAGGGGGCGTCGTCATCAGGGGCGTCCTCGTCCTCGGGGTCGCTATCAACCTTGAGGCGAATGTCAGTAGCAAGCTGCGCTTCTCCTCCATCCCTCAAGCTGGCACATTCATCGCCAAGGCAGACCCGAGGGGCGTATAGCTCGTCCTTCAGGGCCTTCTTTTGCTGGAGATGATGCTGAAGAAGGCTTTTTCGGTATGAATGGGTCCCGGGATCAT
>NC_090750.1:20848549-20850801 GCF_036898095.1 Palaemon carinicauda
TATATATATATATATATATATATATATATATATATATATATATATATATATATATATATATATATATATATATATATATATATATACACACACACGCATATATATATATATATATATATATATATATATATATATATATATATATATATATATATATATATATATATATACACACACGCATATATATATATATATATATATATATATATATATATATATATATATATATATATATATATATATGTATATATATATATTTACCTAGACACTGTTTTACTGAGTTTATTTTGTAACTCAGTCATGACATTTAAATTCTTTAGTTTTCATGTTTTATTCATCGGTTCTCTATTCGTTATCATCTAATCGGCTCTTGGAAACATATGTTTTCTCTATTAGCATCGTTTTATGAATCCAGTCTCAAACCTACATTCATACCTTATAAAATATATCTATTTACCAAGGCACTGTGTTTAATGAGTTTCACATGTTCGTTTTTCTTTTCCTAGCATTTTATTTTCACATATTGTTATAATTCTACATGTTTTCCCTTGTCATTTTGCATAACATCTCCCTCTATTAATCCTGCATATTCAGTTTTAATTCAAAGTGATTGTCATTATTAAGAAGTTTCTCTGGCAAGTCCCTATTACCATTTATTATTTCACTCCAGTCGTTGTAATCTAACTACTATCGTTTCCAGAGGCCGTGTAATAGTGTTTTTCCCGGCTTGTGAATTTCCATGAAACTACAGCAATGAATGTTTCAAACATTGGCCTAATTTTTGGTGGTACAATAAATTGACAGATGTGCTTAATCAACCCGTTTACTCTTAGAAAAAAGAGGAACTTCTTCCCTTCCTTCAGAGCGTTTCGAAGAAGTGTTACTTAATCACGTAACTGTGACGCAGAGGTTCCCCCAACCCCTTCCTTCTTGCCTTCTTTCCTTCATTCCCATTGTTATTAAGCTACCGAGTAAATCCCTGTTAGGAATGACTGTGTACTGCACATATAACATGAGCCGGAAGAGCAATAAAATGTTTTATGGTGGTAGATGATGATTAGATGGTTAACATAAATTATCAAACATAAGAGAAGAGGTTTAAAACATGGGTGTGGAATCGCACTGAGAGAAATTCTACTCGGACTCCAACAAATTTTAGATTTGCAACTAAAAAATAGAATAAAATAAAAAAATGAAATAAAATCATTAGTAGAAATAGAAAACAATTTTTTTCCTTGAGGGTGATGATGAGTAAAATGTATGTGTCCAATTCTTATTTTTTTTTCCCTCATAAATCTATGGTTTCCAGCAATTGGTGATAACATTATTTTGGAAAAGCAAATCTAATGAATAATTTGATACGCATATATCAGCTTGTCATGTAGACAAAGTCAATGGATTTCTCAAAGTAAGGTTGATTGGTTCATTAATTGAAGTCTGGTATAATTCAAGTGATAAAGTCGCAATGATATTTGTCACACACCTTTTAAGTAACAAAAATAGGTATTGGTACTTATAACGTAAATAAATATATAAAACTATAGGTTGAAATATAATAAATCTTATATATGTATGACCACACACACACACACACACACACACACACACATATATATATATATATATATATATATATATATATATATATATATATATATATATATATATATATATATATATGATTTCAAAATTTATCAAATGGCCGATGTCAATGCCCTTATATGAAACATCTTTTAGAAGTCTACCTTCTAAGGAATTCAATCTACTCTCTCTGGTGAAATGGATATGATAAGTTATATCAAACAATGCTCTCTGTCATTTTCTTCCTGGCAATTAATGTATCGAGTAACCTGTGTTGTATGGAAGAATGAGTCCTGCAGCTTTACCTAAAGAAAACTATATTTCTATTGCTTTACCAACACTCGCTTGAAGTGCGAAGTGTAGGGTTAGCATGGCTTCTTTCGTCTCCTGTCATAAGTCTCATTCTTGATCTTCAATGTAAGTGAGTGGGTAAGATATAAAACGTTGGTCTTGTGTTTATGTAAAGTCTAAAGTCACGAATCACATTACCAGGTATGCTGAACTTTTACTGACAAAGAATTTCGTATGACTTGGGGTATGTCATATGACAATTATCTCTGGAGTTAAACAGGCGTTTAACAATTCGGGGGATGGGAGCTACAGGGGAAGAAACGTTCTAACAACGTCACTGAAGGACGTCATCACTTTTGCGAACTTGGGGAATTACATTT
>NC_090750.1:20856301-20866301 GCF_036898095.1 Palaemon carinicauda
GAAGGTGAACTGCCGACAGGTACCACTTCTTCTTTTCCGCCAATCGGAAGACGGCCAACATCACCTGGTTGAGAGGTGGTGACCTCGATCCTTGTCGATTCAAGTATCTCACCACTACCTCGCTGTCTATCACCACCTTATGTGGATCGAATGACGCGGGGAGACTTTCTTTAAGGTAAGGAGCACTGCCCTAGCTTCTAGAAAGTTTTATGTGAAAGGTCTTGAATAGCCTGGACCAAGTCCCCTGGGACTTTTTTCCGATGAGAGTGACCTCCCCATCCCTCCTTCGAGGCGTCTGAGTGAATCGTCACCGACGGGGGAGGTGGCTGAAGAAGAACCTGACTTCTTTAGATGTCTGGCTTGGGACCAAGGCCTGAGAAGAGTACTTAGCCGAAGCGGCTGGTCTTCTCAGATCTCTTCACGCGTTTGATGCATAACTTCTCCAAACTCCGATTGCATCTTTTAGCTGTGCTCTTAGCACTGGGTCTGTCACCGAAGCAAACTGGAGAGAGCGCAGTACTCTCTCCTGCTCGTGTCTTGATATCCTTTCGGAATCTTGAAGTCTCTTGACAGAACCCGCTATCTCCTTCCTTTTCTTCGCCGGGGTGGAGAAACGGTGTGACAAAAGGTCCCAGTGGTTTCCCAGCCACTGGAACTTTTGAGATGGAGAAAGTCGAGACTTTTTCTGTTGATCTTGAATCCTAGGTACTCTAGGAACTGGATCACTTGACTGGAAGCTTGCAAGCATTCTGTCTTGGATGCTGCCCACACCAACCAGTCGTCCAGGTAGGCTACTACCTGAATTCCTTGGGGGCTATGTTTAGCCCGAATGGCATGGCTCCGAAGGCGTATAGTCTTCGTTGTAGCCTGAACCCTAGGTAGGGGGAGAGTCGATGGCTAATTGGAATGTGCCAGTAGGCATCTGACAAGTCTATAGAGACGGAATATGCCCTCTTGGGCTGTAAGGTCCTTATGTGTTGCAGTGTTAGCATTTTGAATTTGCAATTCACTATGAACTTGTTAAGTGGCGACCAGTCCAGAATGACTCTGAGCTTTTCCGAGTCTTTCTTGGGAACACAAAACAGCCTCCCTTAGAAATTGATGGGACTTCACCATTTTTCTCCAAAAGTTCTTGAACGTACTCCTCCATAATGGGGGGTGGGAGTGTTGGAAAAACCGAAGGCACGGGGGTGGAGTGCTGTACCAGCTCCCGCCCAGTCCATTCTTGAGTAGGCTGTGGGCCCAGGGATCGAAGGTCCACCGATCCCGAAATTTCAGAAGTCTCCCTCCTACCGGTATCACCTCACTTGGACTGCCGTCCTGAGGTCTTGCCTTCCTGACCACGACCACCCCTGAATCCCCTTCCCCTTGAGGGGCGTCTAGACGAGTCTCTGGCTGCTCCTCTAGGCTTTTCTCGAAAGGAAGTAGACTGCCCCTTCGAACGCTGGGGTGAATGCCGTGGACTGTGTCAACACGGCCTGGGGGTACCCACTGAAAGGTGGTCGGGGTTTGTGCCACGATCTGGGGGCACTGGGGGCAATGGCAATTGCAGTTGCTGTTGCTGTCTAAGAGGCTTGGCTGGCCGAGACGGTAGCCTAGTCCTCATAGTCTTCCTCTTTGGTTGAGGACCCTCATTCGGGGAAGACTTTCTTTTGATAGCCAGGCCCCACTTCTGGAGAAGGTTTCTATTCTCCAAGGTGGCTTTATCAACAACTTCTTTGACCAAGTCGGTAGGGAAAAAGGTCTTTTCCCCAAATGTTGGAGGAGATTAGTTTCTTTAGACGAAGTAAACACGAACTTCCTACAAGCTCTCCTTGCCTTGACGAAGCCATAAAGGTCCTTCGTCACTGTGGCCAGATGAGGCTTGGCCACTACCATGAACATTTCATGGACCTTGGGGTCACTTGCCATCGTCTCGAGAGTAGTCTGAAGAGACATTGAGGCAGTCAGTCTTTCTTTTGTATCGAACTCACTTCGCAAAAGAAAGTCAGACAGCTTAGGGAGGTCCTTGCCGAACTGACGTCCGGCAATATCAGCCTCCAACTTTCCCACTGAGAACGTAAGATGGACGTCCCTTCCAGTCTTTGTGGTCCATAGGCAGGGCCAGCGACAAGGGTTTACACTCCTCTAGGGAGGGGCAAGACTTGCCGGCCTCGATTGCTTTTAGTACAGCCAGAACCCCTTTCTGTAAAAAGGGGAAGGCTCTAGTAGGCGAGGACACAAAGGAAGGGAGCTTCCTATTCAATGCGGCTACCTTTGAGTTAGAGAAGCCCCTCTCTTTCATCGAGGATGAAAGTAGAGCTTGAGCCTTAGCATGGTCCATCACTATGACCTCCTTCGGCTCTGTCTCCTCCTTTGAAGCTGGTTCCTTCCTCAGCCGGACATAACAGTCCGGATATGATGCCTTGCTGGGCCAGAATTCCACCCTCCAGGGGAACTGAGCCCAGCTTATCCGAGATGACGATCTTTCCAGTCGTCATCGGCATGTGCTCAGCATACCTCCATGGGTTAGCATCTGAGCACAAGGGAAGGTCTTTCACATTGAGCTTTTTCTGGGGCCCATGTGATTCTGCAAGGCACTGCATTCACAGTTCCATTGCAGCCGCCTTCTCCTGATTCTCCTTCTGCATTTGTTGGATCATTCCAACAATAGAAGAGAGGGCCTGTCCCAGCTCTACTGGGAGACCGGCCGATGTAGAGGGGCTTGAACTTCATCCGGGGCTTCTGCCAGGAGGTCTTCCTCCTGACACCCGTCCACATCAGACATCCTGTCATCTAGCTGGATGTCTTGCATCGCGACCGCGACTTCAGCATCCACCTGGATCTGAACTTAGGGGATCTCCTCTTGAGGCTGGGGAATCACTGCATCAGCTGATGCCTTAGGGAAAGGATACGCCCTCATCTTCTCACTTGGGAGATAAGGGCCAGAAGTGTTCTTTTGGAAGCCCCTTACCCAGGTACGAAGCTTCTTCCTAGCTATTTAAATGTCTCATTAATCAGGTTAGTGCACACAGTACATACCTGAGGGTCCCAATACCGGAGATCATCCTTGGAGACAGCGTATGCTGCGTGTCTCCTACAAAACTCATGTCCGCAGAGGTTCTTGCTGCTGACATTGCAGAAAGCACTTCCCCACTTCGGAGTGTCCTTCTGTAAAGAGAAGAAATTTCCATGAGTATCAAGTGAACTATGTATCACTGGATATGCATAGTATAGCATAACAATTCATAAAGGAAAGACACACACTTGTGTTTCCCTCACAACCCATTGTTGCAGCCTTCCAGATAATAAAATCAAAATGGTTTATCTCTTCTAGAGTAACCAATGCAAGGTTTCCAGAGGAAACAGGTGGAGCTCACACCTAAGCAATGATTTTAAAATCCTGGATAATAGACAGGGAAGAACTCAGCTTCCTATCTGAGGGCAACAGCAAAGGGATGTGCAAGAAAACACAATAGTGTTAGAAGATACAGTGCTGTACCAAAACCTTTACTATAGTTTTCTTCTTACTGTATATGTGTGCCGGCCTGCCTTTGCCGGCCGGCACACACCACAACTAGCTTTAAAGTATACTACTTAACAGCTATAGGGCGGCAGCACTCTGGTTCAAATGCCTGTGCCGGTCGGCAGCAACTGCCGGCCGGAAACAGCCAGTGTTGGCCGGCAATGGCTGCCGGCCAGCAACTACACAAGGTAGTACCCAGCTGCCGGCCACACTCTTGGTGACCGGCAGACAAGGACTGACATAAGCCGGCCGGCAAAGGTACAAGACCGATGCCAGCCGGCAGCAAAAGAACCAGAGGACTACACCTGCCCGGCTGCCGGCCTCATAGGCCGGCAGCCGGGACAGGTACAGCACTAGAAGAAAAATAGAATGGATGCCGGGATAAGAGTGTACACAACCTCCAAGCCCGGCAACCGAAAGAGTGCATATAAGGAAGGGGAGAAACTAATTCAGGCTTCCTTGACCAATGCCGTCCGGCTCTGCCGGCAGGCATGGATGAGGGACCAAGAGAGGTCCGGGCAGCACTCGAAAACATAAGACCCTTGCCGGCCAGCAGCTCTGCCGGCCGGCAATGGGCTGAGTCAATTCCACATCCCAACCTATACTAGGTCCAGAAGTAGAACGACGTACAGTACAGTAAGACCCCTGCCGGCCAGCTCTGCCGGCCGGCAAGGGGCTGAGTCAATTCCACATCCTAACCTATACTAAGTCTAGATGTAGAACGACGTACAGTACAGTAATGGCTAGGCCATTACGGAGATAGAGGGGGAAGGGACAAGAGGGTCCTGCCAACCTTGCTTTAGTGACAGATCACCCGCAGCCAAGAACTTATCTTAGCCTAAGGGAGATCTAAGGGGAAAGGCCAGCAATACTTGCCAGCTTCCAGAGCATCAAAGCAAGGAAGGCGTTGCTACTCCCAAGGGAAGAACTTATCCTCCCCCGAGAACAGCAACAGGACTAGTCTGGTAGATCACAAAAGAAGGAATCATAACTACAGAAACCTTCGGTAGTGACCTAAGGGAGCTAAGCTCCCTTTGTATGTGTTAGGTCAGCGAGGGGGACTCAGCCCCAAGCCAGACAACACAGACTCAGACTAAAAACTCTGTTGTTCTGTCCCTCTTGAACCATAACTACAGGAACAGGAAGGTACAGTAACATCCTAGTATAGTTTTATCGAAAATAAATTCGGAAAAAACCACTTAGGGATAAGCCCAAGGCTTAAACAGAGGGAAAGGGATTGCATACCTTCTCCGAAGAAAAGAAAGCAACCGGGGAGTATGATAAAGTATACTAAGGCTCCATAAGCAACTAGCCTAGGCACCAAGAGAATCGATTACCTAATTCACCGAAACTCACACGTATACAATCTTGGAAATATTCCACACAGTCTAAATGTATAAAATATAGCCTAAAGCTTCAATAAAATTTTAATTACACTCGGAAAAACCAAAATCATGCATGAAGTACTAGGACCAAACGACTAGGCTACATGGCCTAGCGTAGGCCAGAATGGCGAATACTTCGCCAAATAATACTAAGCACGAAAGGAAATCCTATGTAATGCTAAATAGCTAAAATTTATTGAAGCAAAACAACCAGGAATGTCGCTCTGACTAACTAATTTATACCTAGCGAGCGACAGTGTCCAGGACACCTCTGGTAGGCTACGGCTCTTGTATCAAAGATTAATCCTATTAATCACTCAATTTTTAACCAAGAGCCTACATTTATACATAACAGACACTATACTCAACTTATCAGAGGCCAACGAAGACGGAGAAGCCATGAAAAGCCGAATAAATCCAAGATTTGCGAGAAAAACAGGAAAAAACACCGAGTTGTTAAGCTACGCAAAAAGGAATACAGATGGCGCCAGGATTGGCGCCAGGCACGCATACGAATCGGGGGATAGGGAAGCCTTGGGAGCGGCTCCCCTTTTTCTTTCCCGAATTCGTATCTCGCCAATCACCTCCTACGAGACGAAATCTCTGTCCAGGATGTAGATTGCCATGTGACGTGTCTAGAATATGTCCTCTGATATGTCGCGATATCCCTTTCACGAGGGATACTCGCTCCAGGAGTTAGAATTCTGGTACCTTAAGGTAAATTCTCTGGGAATATCGCCGTAGTTGTAATATACCCTAGGAAGCTACCCTATAGGAACTTCCATCAGGACGACATGGCTTGAGCCCCAAAATATATTTATATATATATATATATATATATATACATATATATATATATATATATATATACATATATATATATGAATATATATATATATGTATATATATATATATATATACATATATATATATATATATATTTATATATATACATATATATATACACATATATATATATATATATATATAAATATATATATATATATATATATGTATATATATACATATATATATATATATATATATTTATGTATATATATATATATATATACATATATATATATACATACATATATATATATATATATATGTGTGTGTGTGTGTGTAAAGTACATGGTAAACGCATCTCTGTGGCGTCATGGACAGCAAAGATATATTATTGAGGTCCACCCATGCCATGTTGGTTTGCTGTGAGTAATCTGTAAGAATAAGAATTCTTCATTCTAACATGGAAAAGTTTTTGAATGATAATTCTTATAAAGAAGAAGTTAATGAATATGTGCAATTCAATATGTTTGAATCTACTCTGAAGCAATTTTTCTGCAAAAAAACTTGATGGCTATTGCCACCCGCCCCCCATCCCCCAATAACCCTACGCCCATAAATTTGCCATTACAGTATCTGTGTGAAGAAAAGAGAATTGGTCTTATAACAGTTTTGACACGAATACGGTGTCATATAAAGAAACACCAAACAGAAACTGTAAAGCACTATTTTATGTTGCATTACTGAATTATAAAAGCTTAGAATAGCTAATGCTACCCTCACTTATACAGTAGTAGGTAATGTTTAAGTTAGTTTTAATTTATGTAAAATTCTTTTTTTTAATATATTTCCAAAGGATTTCATTCATCTCGACATTACTAGTACTACTTTCGCCACTAGTCCCTTAAGCTCAAGGGGAGAATTTCTCTTCTCAGGTGGCCTCATTAAACCTATGAGGTCACTTCTCTCCACATTTAATACTTAATTGGTAATAAGAAACATCCGATTCTGTCTCTGAACCTTACCTTTCTGGTCCACAGCTTTGCATCAAGTGTTTGTGTCCCCGCTTAAACGACTCATCCGTTGATATTTGCTTTGTTCTTTTTTCATCATGGTTGAACCTCAACCTAATTCATTTCATTTCTTTCACCAGGTTCGTATTCTATTGGGCTTATTTCCTAACGCACTGGTGCACACTTATATATATATATATATATATAGATATATATATATATATATATATATATGTGTGTGTGTATACATGCATAACACACAAGTGCACACTTGTATACATACATACATACATACATACATACATACATACATACATACAAGTTAACACTCGTAATGTATGAAATATTTACAAATATCACTTTAGGCCGAATAGAGAGACAGGTAGACTTTAATCAACCAAGAGAGCAGGCAGGCTTTAGAAGCGTATATTAAATAACTGACTATATGCATGTCATTAAACAGCTAATGCAAAAACCATCAGAGAATGATAAGCCACTACCAACTGAATTTATGGACTATAAGAAAGGTTTTAATTCTGTCAAAACTTCAGTATTAATTGAAACACCTCAGGGATAAAAAGTAGATGAATCGTATGTTAGACCATTTGAAGATCTCCGCACAAGAAGTAGAGCAATGGTAAAGTTACATGAAGATAGTGAGAAAGTTTTGAGTGAGAAAGGAGTTAAACAGTTATACCTCATCTCTCTTAAATTATTCACACCTTGACTACAAGTTTTTAAAAGATTAAATTGGAAAAATGTAAGAATTAATATTAATGAGGAATACCTTAACAACTTAAGATTTACAGATAGCATAGTTGTGTTTAGTAAGTCATGGGAGAAATTGTAAAAGAGGATAGAAAGATTTTAAAAGAGAATGCAGAAATGTCGAACTGAAAATTATTATTAGTAAAACCAAGATAATTTTCAATTAAAATGTAGAGGGGCAGCAAATGAGAACCTCTAGAGATTGTTAATGATTATACATACCAAGGACAGACAGTAAGTGTTTCCCCAGAACACAAGACCGAAATTGAAAGATGGATAAGCATGGGGTGGGGAGTTTTTGGAAAACAAAATGAGATTATGAAATGTAAAATACCCCTTTCTCTAAAAAGAGAAGTATTAATCAGATGTTCCTTTCAGTTCTAATTTATGCATTAGGAACCTGGAACCTTACAACGTAAGCTAATTACAATTCAGAGAGCTATGGAAAGAATAATGATGAGAATAACACTGCACGACAAAACAAAAAAGTAACATGGATACTAGTGTAAACTAAAGTAGAGGCTATTCTAACCTACAAGAAAAAGAAATAACGTGGACAGGAAATTTAATGATAATAACAGATGGACATTATAAATAGCAAAATGAGTCACTAGAGATTGCCAAAGAATCCGGGATAGGACGAGAAGACGATGGATTGACAAAGTAAGAAAGTTTGCATGTTTGGACTGACCTAGAAACACCATAAACAGATGCAAATGGAAGGACATGTCTGAGGCGTATATATATATATATATATATGTGTGTGTGTGTGTGTGTCTGTGTGTACATATGTGTATATATATACATACATATATATGTATACATACATATAAATATATATATATATATATATATATATAAGTGAGAGAGAGAGAGAGAGAGAGAGAGAGAGAGAGAGAGACTATGTCTACTTCCCTTTTGGAAGGGGCAAGTGGAATCTGAAGGGATGTTTGCATAAAGAATGCATGAAAAGAGAGTTTGAAGTCGCTCTTCCTTTTCAGTTAAGGAGAATGTGGAACGTTAGAGAATTTGTTAGACTTCTATTGCTGTCATTAAAAAAAAGAAAAAAAATATATGTATATATATATATATATATATATATATATATATTTATATATGTACATATATATATATATATATATACATATATATATATATATATATATACATTTTACCCCATTTATTGCAACTATTATCTGTATAGCTCGTATTCCTCTGTGGAAGGGACGCCTTCAAATATGTTGTCGGCTTTCTATATTATTATTCTAAATTCATTACAAAATAGAAATTCTATATCTCTGCTATAGGGTCGGCTGTATGAAAGTATTCTTTTATCTATTTTGTATACAATTATATATTTTCCGTCATTTTTTATATTTTCATGTTGTTTAATTTAAAAATTTTCACTTATATCGCTATTATTATACTTCGTTTTTAAACTTTTATGCTGATAAATTTCCCCCTTTTACATACATTGCTTTTACCAGATTTTCCTTTTGAAACTTTTATATTGTTATTTTCTCCATTCTTTCATACTTCACTGTTACCAGAGTTTGCTCTATAAACTATGTTTCTCAATTTATTCCTATTTACATATTTCACTATTATCAGATTTCCGTCTTTAAAATTTTTTGCTTCTTAATTAATCTTTTTTTTTTCTACATATTTCATTGCTATTAGATTTCCTGTTTTTTAATCTATTTGGTCTAATTACTCCATTCTTGCGTATTTCTCTGGTGTCAGATTTCCGTTTTTGAAAGTTTATATTGTTAAATTTATCTTTTAATATATTTTCCAATTTTGTTGTTTAATTTCTCCTTTTTGCATAGTTCACTGTTATCAGATTTCCCTTTAAACTGTTTTATTATTTAATTATTATTATAATAATTATTATCACAAGCTAGGCTATAACCATAGTTAGAAAAGCAAGATGTTATATGCCCAAAGAATCCAACAACGGAAAAATAGCACAGTGATGAAAGGAAAAAAAAAAATAAATAAGTATAGGAGAAGAATAACCAATCATAATAAATATTTTAAGAACAGTAACAACATTTATTAAATCATTCATATATATACTATAAAATACTTAGAAAAAAAAAGTGGAAGAAAAATAAGCTAAAACAGTATGCTCGAGTGTACCCCCAAGCAGGAGTACTCTAATCCAATACAGTGGAAGCCCTTGATACAGAGGCTATGGCACCACCCGAGACTAGATTTTGGACTGTCCTCCTAGAAGATCTGCTTACCATGCCTAAAGAATCTCTTCTACCCTAACCAAGAGGAAAGTAGCCGCTGTAGTTAATCCCTGAGGAGAAGAAGAATTGCTTGGTAATCTCAGTGTTGTCATGTGTATGAGAGAGATCCAATGTAGTACCGTCTGGCCAGTCAATGGACCAAATAACTGTCAAGCGGTAATATATACTGTTACAACCTCCCAGGTTGTAATGCAGGTTCTTCTAAGATAGTTATATTTTCAAGGATTGCAGTCGGTAAATGTACGTTAGTGATAAGGAAGGACGGAAACAGAAACCCAAGAAAAC
>NC_090750.1:20876301-20881301 GCF_036898095.1 Palaemon carinicauda
TCTAAGGACCATTCCGACTCTATCGGTGTGAACCTGGATAGAGCGTCCGCTGTCACATTGCGGACTCCTTGAAGGTGAACTGCCGACAGGTACCACTTCTTCTTTTCCGCCAATCGGAAGACGGCCAACATCACCTGGTTGAGAGGTGGTGACCTCGATCCTTGTCGATTCAAGTATCTCACCACTACCTCGCTGTCTATCACCACCTTATGTGGATCGAATGACGCGGGGAGACTTTCTTTAAGGTAAGGAGCACTGCCCTAGCTTCTAGAAAGTTTTATGTGAAAGGTCTTGAATAGCCTGGACCAAGTCCCCTGGACTTTTTTCCGATGAGAGTGACCTCCCCATCCCTCCTTCGAGGCGTCTGAGTGAATCGTCACCGACGGGGGAGGTGGCTGAAGAAGAACCTGACTTCTTTAGATGTCTGGCTTGGGACCAAGGCCTGAGAAGAGTACTTAGCCGAAGCGGCTGGTCTTCTCAGATCTCTTCACGCGTTTGATGCATAACTTCTCCAAACTCCGATTGCATCTTTTAGCTGTGCTCTTAGCACTGGGTCTGTCACCGAAGCAAACTGGAGAGAGCGCAGTACTCTCTCCTGCTCGTGTCTTGATATCCTTTCGGAATCTTGAAGTCTCTTGACAGAACCCGCTATCTCCTTCCTTTTCTTCGCCGGGGTGGAGAAACGGTGTGACAAAAGGTCCCAGTGGTTTCCCAGCCACTGGAACTTTTGAGATGGAGAAAGTCGAGACTTTTTCTGTTGATCTTGAATCCTAGGTACTCTAGGAACTGGATCACTTGACTGGAAGCTTGCAAGCATTCTGTCTTGGATGCTGCCCACACCAACCAGTCGTCCAGGTAGGCTACTACCTGAATTCCTTGGGGCTATGTTTAGCCCGAATGGCATGGCTCCGAAGGCGTATAGTCTTCGTTGTAGCCTGAACCCTAGGTAGGGGGAGAGTCGATGGCTAATTGGAATGTGCCAGTAGGCATCTGACAAGTCTATAGAGACGGAATATGCCCTCTTGGGCTGTAAGGTCCTTATGTGTTGCAGTGTTAGCATTTTGAATTTGCAATTCACTATGAACTTGTTAAGTGGCGACCAGTCCAGAATGACTCTGAGCTTTTCCGAGTCTTTCTTGGGAACACAAAACAGCCTCCCTTAGAAATTGATGGACTTCACCATTTTTCTCCAAAAGTTCTTGAACGTACTCCTCCATAATGGGGGTGGAGTGTTGGAAAAACCGAAGGCACGGGGGTGGAGTGCTGTACCAGCTCCCGCCCAGTCCATTCTTGAGTAGGCTGTGGGCCCAGGGATCGAAGGTCCACCGATCCCGAAATTTCAGAAGTCTCCCTCCTACCGGTATCACCTCACTTGGACTGCCGTCCTGAGGTCTTGCCTTCCTGACCACGACCACCCCTGAATCCCCTTCCCCTTGAGGGGCGTCTAGACGAGTCTCTGGCTGCTCCTCTAGGCTTTTCTCGAAAGGAAGTAGACTGCCCTTCGAACGCTGGGTGAATGCCGTGGACTGTGTCAACACGGCCTGGGGTACCCACTGAAAGGTGGTCGGGGTTTGTGCCACGATCTGGGGCACTGGGGGCAATGGCAATTGCAGTTGCTGTTGCTGTCTAAGAGGCTTGGCTGGCCGAGACGGTAGCCTAGTCCTCATAGTCTTCCTCTTTGGTTGAGGACCCTCATTCGGGGAAGACTTTCTTTTGATAGCCAGGCCCCACTTCTGGAGAAGGTTTCTATTCTCCAAGGTGGCTTTATCAACAACTTCTTTGACCAAGTCGGTAGGGAAAAAGGTCTTTTCCCCAAATGTTGGAGGAGATTAGTTTCTTTAGACGAAGTAAACACGAACTTCCTACAAGCTCTCCTTGCCTTGACGAAGCCATAAAGGTCCTTCGTCACTGTGGCCAGATGAGGCTTGGCCACTACCATGAACATTTCATGGACCTTGGGGTCACTTGCCATCGTCTCGAGAGTAGTCTGAAGAGACATTGAGGCAGTCAGTCTTTCTTTTGTATCGAACTCACTTCGCAAAAGAAAGTCAGACAGCTTAGGGAGGTCCTTGCCGAACTGACGTCCGGCAATATCAGCCTCCAACTTTCCCACTGAGAACGTAAGATGGACGTCCTTCCAGTCTTTGTGGTCCATAGGCAGGGCCAGCGACAAGGGTTTACACTCCTCTAGGGAGGGGCAAGACTTGCCGGCCTCGATTGCTTTTAGTACAGCCAGAACCCCTTTCTGTAAAAAGGGGAAGGCTCTAGTAGGCGAGGACACAAAGGAAGGGAGCTTCCTATTCAATGCGGCTACCTTTGAGTTAGAGAAGCCCCTCTCTTTCATCGAGGATGAAAGTAGAGCTTGAGCCTTAGCATGGTCCATCACTATGACCTCCTTCGGCTCTGTCTCCTCCTTTGAAGCTGGTTCCTTCCTCAGCCGGACATAACAGTCCGGATATGATGCCTTGCTGGGCCAGAATTCCACCCTCCAGGGGAACTGAGCCCAGCTTATCCGAGATGACGATCTTTCCAGTCGTCATCGGCATGTGCTCAGCATACCTCCATGGGTTAGCATCTGAGCACAAGGGAAGGTCTTTCACATTGAGCTTTTTCTGGGGCCCATGTGATTCTGCAAGGCACTGCATTCACAGTTCCATTGCAGCCGCCTTCTCCTGATTCTCCTTCTGCATTTGTTGGATCATTCCAACAATAGAAGAGAGGGCCTGTCCCAGCTCTACTGGGAGACCGGCCGATGTAGAGGGGCTTGAACTTCATCCGGGGCTTCTGCCAGGAGGTCTTCCTCCTGACACCCGTCCACATCAGACATCCTGTCATCTAGCTGGATGTCTTGCATCGCGACCGCGACTTCAGCATCCACCTGGATCTGAACTTAGGGGATCTCCTCTTGAGGCTGGGGAATCACTGCATCAGCTGATGCCTTAGGGAAAGGATACGCCCTCATCTTCTCACTTGGGAGATAAGGGCCAGAAGTGTTCTTTTGGAAGCCCCTTACCCAGGTACGAAGCTTCTTCCTAGCTATTTAAATGTCTCATTAATCAGGTTAGTGCACACAGTACATACCTGAGGGTCCCAATACCGGAGATCATCCTTGGAGACAGCGTATGCTGCGTGTCTCCTACAAAACTCATGTCCGCAGAGGTTCTTGCTGCTGACATTGCAGAAAGCACTTCCCCACTTCGGAGTGTCCTTCTGTAAAGAGAAGAAATTTCCATGAGTATCAAGTGAACTATGTATCACTGGATATGCATAGTATAGCATAACAATTCATAAAGGAAAGACACACACTTGTGTTTCCCTCACAACCCATTGTTGCAGCCTTCCAGATAATAAAATCAAAATGGTTTATCTCTTCTAGAGTAACCAATGCAAGGTTTCCAGAGGAAACAGGTGGAGCTCACACCTAAGCAATGATTTTAAAATCCTGGATAATAGACAGGGAAGAACTCAGCTTCCTATCTGAGGGCAACAGCAAAGGGATGTGCAAGAAAACACAATAGTGTTAGAAGATACAGTGCTGTACCAAAACCTTTACTATAGTTTTCTTCTTACTGTATATGTGTGCCGGCCTGCCTTTGCCGGCCGGCACACACCACAAATAGCTTTAAAGTATACTACTTAACAGCTATAGGGCGGCAGCACTCTGGTTCAAATGCCTGTGCCGGTCGGCAGCAACTGCCGGCCGGAAACAGCCAGTGTTGGCCGGCAATGGCTGCCGGCCAGCAACTACACAAGGTAGTACCCAGCTGCCGGCCACACTCTTGGTGACCGGCAGACAAGGACTGACATAAGCCGGCCGGCAAAGGTACAAGACCGATGCCAGCCGGCAGCGAAAGAACCAGAGGACTACACCTGCCCGGCTGCCGGCCTCATAGGCCGGCAGCCGGGACAGGTACAGCACTAGAAGAAAAATAGAATGGATGCCGGGATAAGAGTGTACACAACCTCCAAGCCCGGCAACCGAAAGAGTGCATATAAGGAAGGGGAGAAACTAATTCAGGCTTCCTTGACCAATGCCGTCCGGCTCTGCCGGCAGGCATGGATGAGGGACCAAGAGAGGTCCGGGCAGCACTCGAAAACATAAGACCCTTGCCGGCCAGCAGCTCTGCCGGCCGGTAATGGGCTGAGTCAATTCCACATCCCAACCTATACTAGGTCCAGAAGTAGAACGACGTACAGTACAGTAAGACCCCTGCCGGCCAGCTCTGCCGGCCGGCAAGGGGCTGAGTCAATTCCACATCCTAACCTATACTAGGTCTAGATGTAGAACGACGTACAGTACAGTAATGGCTAGGCCATTACGGAGATAGAGGGGGAAGGGACAAGAGGGTCCTGCCAACCTTGCTTTAGTGACAGATCACCAGCAGCCAAGAACTTATCTTAGCCTAAGGGAGATCTAAGGGGAAAGGCCAGCAATACTTGCCAGCTTCCAGAGCATCAAAGCAAGGAAGGCGTTGCTACTCCCAAGGGAAGAACTTATCCTCCCCCGAGAACAGCAACAGGACTAGTCTGGTAGATCACAAAAGAAGGAATCATAACTACAGAAACCTTCGGTAGTGACCTAAGGGAGCTAAGCTCCCTTTGTATGTGTTAGGTCAGCGAGGGGGACTCAGCCCCAAGCCAGACAACACAGACTCAGACTAAAAACTCTGTTGTTCTGTCCCTCTTGAACCATAACTACAGGAACAGGAAGGTACAGTAACATCCTAGTATAGTTTTATCGAAAATAAATTCGGAAAAAACCACTTAGGGATAAGCCCAAGGCTTAAACAGAGGGAAAGGGATTGCATACCTTCTCCGAAGAAAAGAAAGCAACCGGGGAGTATGATAAAGTATACTAAGGCTCCATAAGCAACTAGCCTAGGCACCAAGAGAATCGATTACCTAATTCACCGAAACTCACACGTATACAATCTTGGAAATATTCCACACAGTCTAAAATGTATAAGATATAGCCTAAAGCTTCAATAAAATTTTAATTA
>NC_090750.1:20883801-20886301 GCF_036898095.1 Palaemon carinicauda
AACACTCGTAATGTATGAAATATTTACAAATATCACTTTAGGCCGAATAGAGAGACAGGTAGACTTTAATCAACCAAGAGAGCAGGCAGGCTTTAGAAGCGTATATTAAATAACTGACTATATGCATGTCATTAAACAGCTAATGCAAAAACCATCAGAGAATGATAAGCCACTACCAACTGAATTTATGGACTATAAGAAAGGTTTTAATTCTGTCAAAACTTCAGTATTAATTGAAACACTTCAGGGATAAAAAGTAGATGAATCGTATGTTAGACCATTTGAAGATCTCCGCACAAGAAGTAGAGCAATGGTAAAGTTACATGAAGATAGTGAGAAAGTTTTGAGTGAGAAAGGAGTTAAACAGTTATACCTCATCTCTCTTAAATTATTCACACCTTGACTACAAGTTTTTAAAAGATTAAATTGGAAAAATGTAAGAATTAATATTAATGAGGAATACCTTAACAACTTAAGATTTACAGATAGCATAGTTGTGTTTAGTAAGTCATGGGAGAAATTGCAAAAGAGGATAGAAAGATTTTAAAAGAGAATGCAGAAATGTCGAACTGAAAATTATTATTAGTAAAACCAGGATAATTTTCAATTAAAATGTAGAGGGGCAGCAAATGAGAACCTCTAGAGATTGTTAATGATTATACATACCAAGGACAGACAGTAAGTGTTTCCCCAGAACACAAAACCGAAATTGAAAGATGGATAAGCATGGGGTGGGGAGTTTTTGGAAAACAAAATGAGATTATGAAATGTAAAATACCCCTTTCTCTAAAAAGAGAAGTATTAATCAGATGTTCCTATCAGTTCTAATTTATGCATTAGGAACCTGGAACCTTACAACGTAAGCTAATTACAATTCAGAGAGCTATGGAAAGAATAATGATGAGAATAACACTGCACGACAAAACAAAAAAGTAACATGGATACTAGTGTAAACTAAAGTAGAGGCTATTCTAACCTACAAGAAAAAGAAATAACGTGGACAGTAAATTTAATGATAATAACAGATGGACATTATAAATAGCAAAATGAGTCACTAGAGATTGCCAAAGAATCCGGGATAGGACGAGAAGACGATGGATTGACAAAGTAAGAAAGTTTGCATGTTTGGACTGACCTAGAAACACCATAAACAGATGCAAATGGAAGGACATGTCTGAGGCGTATATATATATATATATATATATATATATATATATATATATATATATATATATATATATGTGTGTGTGTGTGTGTGTCTGTGTGTACATATGTGTATATATATACATACATATATATGTATACATACATATAATATATATATATATATATATATATATATATATATATATATATATATATATATATATATATATATATATATATATATATATATATATGAGAGAGAGAGAGAGAGAGAGAGAGAGAGAGAGAGAGAGAGAGAGAGAGAGAGAGAGAGAGAGAGAGACTATGTCTACTTCCCTTTTGGAAGGGGCAAGTGGAATCTGAAGGGATGTTTGCATAAAGAATGCATGAAAAGAGAGTTTGAAGTCGCTCTTCCTTTTCAGTTAAGGAGAATGTGGAACGTTAGAGAATTTGTTAGACTTCTATTGCTGTCATTAAAAAAAAGAAAAAAAATATATGTATATATATATATATATATATATATATATATATATATATATATATATATATATATATATTTATATATGTACATATATATATATATATATATATATATATATATATATATATATATATATATATACATATATATACATATATATATACATATATATATATATATATATATATATATATATATATATATATATATATATATATATATATATACATATATATATATATATATATATATATATATATATATATATACATTTTACCCCATTTATTGCAACTATTATCTGTATAGCTCGTATTCCTCTGTGGAAGGGACGCCTTCAAATATGTTGTCGGCTTTCTATATTATTATTCTAAATTCATTACAAAATAGAAATTCTATATCTCTGCTATAGGGTCGGCTGTATGAAAGTATTCTTTTATCTATTTTGTATACAATTATATATTTTCCGTCCTTTTTTATATTTTCATGTTGTTTAATTTAAAAATTTTCACTTATATCGCTATTATTATACTTCGTTTTTAAACTTTTATGCTGATAAATTTCCCCCTTTTACATACATTGCTTTTACCAGATTTTCCTTTTGAAACTTTTATATTGTTATTTTCTCCATTCTTTCATACTTCACAGTTACCAGAGTTTGCTCTATAAACTATGTTTCTCAATTTATTACTATTTACATATTTCACTATTATCAGATTTCCGTCTTTAAAATTTTTTGCTGCTTAATTAATCTTTTTTTTTTTCTACATATTTCATTGCTATTAGATTTCCTGTTTTTTAATCTATTTGGTCTAATTACTCCTTTCTTGCGTATTTCTCTGGTGTCAGATTTCCGTTTTTGAAAGTTTATATTGT
>NC_090750.1:20891301-20893801 GCF_036898095.1 Palaemon carinicauda
ACCGGAACACATGGGAGTAGGTAGACGCTCCTTATATTTAAACAGTGAGCCAACTGAGAACTTGTTAGTAAAAATTAGTTTTAAAAATATGTGGGGATAACATTTCCCCACAACACTCATAACCTCTTTTCTTAGTGTCTCCGAAACATAACCATAGTACGGAAAAAACACATATAACTTTTTCTTACTGACTGTTTGAATTGCTAAATTTTGACTAAATTTTATCTAAAATTTTCTTGACTTGATTATAATAGAGGTTCAGAGGGACCCCATTGGTAATGAGAAATTATTTTAGAAAATTTTCTTCCCTATGAAACCCCAGATAAATTGAACATACATGATAACATCTATATATGAGTGTTTTTATCGAATTAATTTTGAAGATTTTTGGTTTTGAGCTTAAAAAATTAGTGCTTAGTCCTGTAAACGTGTTTTTTTTTTTTTTTTTTTTTTTCAGAATACTGAGGTCTTAAAGGTATTATGTTTCCGAGAGACCAAGACATCGAGAAAAGGCAAAGTATCATCCTGTTCATTTTATTTCGTAAATCTTATGTTACGATGCTTTGTATTTAAATAATCTAAAAACAGGCTTATGTGATCTAAATTTTTGAAAAGTAAAAATGTATCGTCTACAGTACATATCGACGGTACAAAAAAGGGTTAAATTCTATAGGACAATCATTCAACCATTTCCCTTCACAATAACATAGAAATATATTTGCCAAGGCTGGTCTACACGGCGATCCCATTGCTACTCCATCTACCTGTTAATATAACTTGTTATTAAACATGAATATGGATGAGGTGGTAGCTAGTTCTAATAATATTTTAAATTGTTTTTTATTGAAACTTTCGAAAATGTCCTCTGGGTTAGGGAAAAACTGTTCAAGAATTATCTCCAATGTTTTTCTTCAAGGATTGTTAGTGAACAGACTTTCGATGTCAAAAGGTCATGGGATTGTAATACTGGATAAAGCTGATTATGTAAGGAAAATGGAAGATATTTTAAACGATAGGTCTAAGTTCAGAGAGTTGGTGTCGGAGGACCAATCAATTCGAACTTTAAATATGGAGAATAAAATTAACAACAGGGTTCGTAAGTGGAAGAAGGATAGCATATTGTCAGACGAAACAGCTTCAGCAATGATGGCAACGGGAACACAACCTGGTATTATGTATGGTGCCCCAAAGATTCACAAAAGAGGTATTCCTCTGAGACCAATTCTCAGCGCTACTAATACCTGCTCCTATGACCTGTCCAAACATCTAGTAACTAAGATCGCCCCTCTTACAGTAAATGAATATACCCTGAAAAATACTTATGAATTTGTAGACTTGATAAATTCTGTCGAAGATGCAAATAACTATGTTATGTGCAGCTTCGACATCGAAAGTTTGTTCACTAACATTCCTTTAAGAGAAACATTAGAGATAATTCTTGAACAGCTTTTCCCTGACCCAGAGGACATTTTCAAAGGTTTCAATAAAAAAACAATTTAAAATACTAATAGAACTAGCTACCACTACACCCACATTCATGTTTAATAACAAGTTATATGAGCAGGTAGATGGAGTAGCAATGGGATTGCCGTGTGGACCATCCTTGGCAAATATATTTCTATGTTATAATGAAGGGAAAGGGTTGAATGATTGTCCTGTAGAATTTAAGCCTTTTTTGTACCGTCGATATGTAGACGATACATTTTTACTTTTCAAAAATTTAGATCACATAAGCCAGTTTTTAGATTATTTAAATACAAAGCATCGTAACATAAGATTTACGAAATAAAATGATCAGGATGATACTTTGCCTTTTCTCGATGTCTTGGTCTCTCGGAAACAAAATACCTTTGAGACCTCAGTATTTCGAAAAAAAAAAAAAAAAAAAAAAAAAAACACTTTTACAGGACTAAGCACTAATTTTTTAAGCTCAGCACCAAAAATCTACAAAATTAATTCGATAAAAACACTCTTATATAGATGTTACCATGTATGTTCAACTTATCTGGGGTTTCATGTGGCAGAAAATTTTCTAAAATAATTTTTATTACCAATGGGGTCCCTCGGAACCTCTATTATTATCAAGTCAAGAAGTTTTTAGATAAAATTTACAGTCAAAATTCAGCAATTCAAACAGTCAGTAAGAAAAAGTTATATGTCTCCTTTCTGTACTATGGTTATGTTTCAGAGAGACTAAGAACAGAGGTTATGAGTGTCGTGGGGAAATGTTATCCCCACATAGATTTAAAATTAATTTTTACTAATAAGTTCTCAGTTGGCTCTCTGTTTAAATATAAGGAGAGTCTACCTACTCCCATGTGTTCCGGTGTCATATACACTTTTCAATGTGCACTCTGTAATGAGTGCTACACTGGAAGCACATCTAGACAGCTTCAGTGTAGGATTTCGGAGCACATGGGTAGATCGATACGAACCAATATACCTTTAAATAAGAAACCAATTTCAGCTATTTATGACCACGCATTTAAATCTGGTCATG
>NC_090750.1:20898801-20902592 GCF_036898095.1 Palaemon carinicauda
GCCCCACATGACAAAAACCCCACCCGACAAAATCCCCACATGACAATAACCCCACCCGACAAAACCTAAATTTTCGGCATGATGCCAGCTTATACTATTTTAAATATGCATATTCAGGATCTGTATCAACGAAAACTTGATTTTTAAATGCATTACTAAAAACAAAAGGTATCAAAATTAAATTTTAAAAGTAATTATTAAAAAAGAGAGAAGATTACACAAACCTTTAAAAGCCTTTTGTTCAGAGATAAAGATAAAAAGTCAGAATTTATATATTCTTATATTTTGGGCTACACCATTAAGAAATTCTCCTGTATCTTTTGTGCCATTACTAAAATCAAGAAAGATTTCCTGTGATTTCCCGGAAAGAAAACCATACACAGCTTATTGCTGAGTCACCGAGTGGGGCTCTAATAACAAATAACTGTTCAAATAATGCAGGTGCCGACGAAAAGGAACCATCCATATACCAAATATCTGCCTTAGCTAAATGATGCATTGCGTCTTTGATGGAAATGATGGCCGATACTTCTAAATTTGTTGTTATTTTTCCATTACAGTTCAATGCTGATCTTCTTGAACATTCCCATCTCTTCGTAGTTTTACTAGCGTACTTTTTTTTTATATACATAGCCATTATAATACATTTTCTCTCCACCTTTATTATTGCGGATAACTTCCATGATGGGAAAGCAGGACAAAACTAATAGAGAAAAATTCATATACTTTCAATGTATACAGAAAAAAAATTCCTTGTAATAAAAACAATTTTCTGTAAGCAGTAGTTTATTGGTAATAGGTACTTAGCATAAGTTTTGTAAGCAGTAGTTTATTTGTAATAGGTACTTTGCAAATTTTTTGGCGAGTGGGGTTTTTGTCATGTGGGGCTTTTGTCGGGTGGGGTTTTTGTCATGTGGGGCTTTTGTCGGGTGGGGGTTATATGCATAGATATATATATATATATATATATATATATATATATATATATATATATATATATGTATATATATATATATATATATATATCTTTATATGCATAGATATATATATATATATATATATATATATATGTATATATATATATATATATATATATATATCTTTATATGCATAGATATATATATATATATATATATATATATATATATATATATATATATATATATATATATATATATCTTTATATATATATATATATATATATATATATATATATATATATATGCATATATATATATATATATATATATATATATATATATATATATATATATATATGCATATATATATATATATATTATATATATATATATATATATATATATATATATATATATATATGTGTATATATATATATATATATATATATATATATATATATGCATATATATATATATATATATATATATATATAATATATATATATATATATATATTTATATATATATATATATATATATATATATATATATATATATATATATATATATATATATATATACACAGTTCACCAAAGGGCGAGGGGCCATACAGTTTGAAGCCATCAGATCTATATCCATTTATCCAACCAATCAAGAATAATTGAAGATTTTACGTCATAATCTAATAGTTTTTTAAATATGTTGTACTGCATGTGTTTTATTCACCCTCTTACACTGTAATGGTATTGTTTCATATTTTATCTCACCCTATCACCCTCACTGATAATAATCCTGTTTAAGCTTGCTATGGCATATTTATACTGTTTGAAATCTATGTAATTTTTCTTCTTAGCTATCCATACAGTGAACCCTCGTTTATCGCGGTAGATAGGTTCCAGACCCGACCGCGATAGGTGAAAATCCGCGAAGTAGTGACACCTTATTTACCTATTTATTTAACATGTATATTCAGACTTTTAAAACCTTCCCTTGTACGTAGTACTGTTAACAAACTACCGTTTAATGTACAGAACACTTAATGCATGTACTACAGTACCCTAAACTAAAACAGGCACAAATATTAAAGGCGACTTTATGTCATGCGTTTCCTAAACACGCCAAAAAGCACGATAAAAAATGGCAACCAATGTTTTGTTTACGTTTATCTCTGATCATAATGAAGAAACAAACGTATATACACATCTGTGTATAGGTTAGTTTTTGCATCGATTATATTGATTATTCAGTACAGTATGTTGATTTTGTTATTACCAATGTTTTACTTAATTTTTCTTAGGACTTCCAAATGAATTGTTTTTCTTTATGACGCCGCCTGAAACGACGGCGTCATAAAGTACGCTCAGTAAACAAACGAAGGCATTTAACACGCATGATGAAAGTGATAAATAATGATATTACAGTAAAAGCTTGTATAAAATATGTTATTACAAATATTATTTACCGTATCTATATAAAATCATACATACGTAGCAAAGCAGGAAAACAATTTACAAGAGAGAGAGAGAGAGAGAGAGAGAGAGAGAGAGAGAGAGAGAGAGAGAGAGAGAGAGAGAGAGTTATTTTACATACGTAAATGTAAATTTTAAACAAAAAAAAAATAGCCACATTTCATATAAAATAGATTATAAATATTTTACTTTATCATATTACAGTAGTCTGTATAATACTGTAAAGTTCAGTACAGTATGTTGTTGTTATAGTCGTGGCGATGAAATTCTCACGAAACAAAACACGCCTTTTGATTACAACAGCTGATTCATTCTCTCTCTCTCTCTCTCTCTCTCTCTCTCTCTCTCTCTCTCTCTCTCTCTCTCTCTCTCTCTCTCTCTCTTCGTGTTATACAATACTTACATTTAGATGAAGAAACTAAAATTAGTTTTCTTAGTGTCAATTAAATACGAAACGAAAAAATTATGCCGAGTCTACATCCATTTCAATCATAGCTAAAAATACGGCATCCGATTTCATCAGCAAACCACTATTTTTTGGGAAACATCATTTTATTCTAGAAAATTGCTACCCTTTAAATAGTTAATTGCACATTAAGAAAGCGTGTACTTTTATTTTTAAATTTCGGGTGTGTTTTAAAAATCGAGTATTGTTGACTTCTTTTTGTTTTACTTTTGGCTGTGATTAGATCAGCTGACATCTAGCTGGCGCTTTTGAGAGTGTACGAATACACTAACAAAGTATCGTTTATACCATTTCTTAACTTATTCAAACCGTCTACAGTATAACAGTTGATATTACATAAGCACCAATGTGTTATAAACCTATCAAATTTTTTGGTTTATTACATTTAAACCCCCCCCCCCCTCTCTCTCTCTCTCTCTCTCTCTCTCTCTCTCTCTCTCTCTCTCTCTCTCTCTCTCTCTCTCTCTCTCTCTCTCTCTCTACCACTCTCTCTCTCTCTCTCTCTCTCTCTCTCTCTCTCTCTCTCTCTCTCTCTCTCTCTCTCTCTCTCTCTCTCTCTACCTCTCTCTCTCTCTCTGTGGGCTACTTTTCACTACCTCCCATTCCTTACCTCTCTCTATCTCTCTAACAAATGATATCTTTGTTGCTCCTCAAAGTTTCATTTATATTGAAAATCAATCATGATTCAATTTTCCTTACTTTCTCCAATCTCGCACCATCGGTCAAATCGCGGTATTTTCGAAATTTCCGGAAAATCCGCGATATATGTATATACATGGGTTATGAAAAAAATCCGCGGTGGTGAATCCGCGATGGTCGAACCGCGAAGTAGCGAGGGCTCACTGTATATAAGTTCGTTGTCTCGTTGAATAAACACAGTTGTATTTTTCTTGCCTCACTGTTATAACCTAACAGCCACCCTGCAACAATTGGTGG
>NC_090750.1:20905592-20923092 GCF_036898095.1 Palaemon carinicauda
TGAATGCCAAGTAACAAACTACCAATTAGCTACGATGGTGAAGATGGGTTGATTTCAATTCTAAGTACAAAATACCTGAATTCGACAGGTATAAGTACAGTAGAATTGTCATTGATTTTTATCTTTCTTCGTGGCCAAGTGGGTTAGTTACTGTCTATATAAGCTTGCCGACCAGGGTTCGATTCCCGGCCGGAGCCAAGCTCTTGTCTTTGTGTGATTTCGCCTGGGGCTCTGATCCCGAGGTCGTTAAGAGAATCCAGACATCAATATAACAAAAATATATATGGCTTATTTGAATATGAAAAACACGTAAAAATGTGCAAAATTTATCATTAATTGAATGCCAAGTAACAAACTACCAATTAGCTACGATGGTGAAGATGGGTTGATTTCAATTCTAAGTACAAAATACCTGAATTCGACAGGTATAAGTACAGTAGAATTGTCATTGACTTTTATCTTTCTTCGTGGCCAAGTGGGTTAGTCACTGTCTATATAAGCTTGCCGACCAGGGTTCGATTCCCGGCCGGAGCCAAGCTCTTGTCTTTGTGTGATTTCGCCTGGGGCTCTGATCCCGAGGTCGTTAAGAGAATCCAGACATTAATATATCAAAAATATATATGGCTTATTTGAATATGAAAAACACGTAAAAATGTGCAAAATTTATCATTAATTGAATGCCAAGTAACAAACTACCAATCAGCTACGATGGTGAAGATGGGTTGATTTCAATTCTAAGTACAAAATACCTGAATTCGACAGGTATAAGTACAGTAGAATTGTCATTGACTTTTATCTTTCTTCGTGACCAAGTGGGTTAGTCACTGTCTATATAAGCTTGCCGACCAGGGTTCGATTCCCGGCCGGAGCCAAGCTCTTGTCTTTGTGTGATTTCGCCTGGGGCTCTGATCCCGATGTCGTTAAGAGAATCCAGACATTAATATATCAAAAATATATATGGCTTATTTGAATATGAAAAACATGTAAAAATGTGCAAAATTTATCATTAATTGAATGCCAAGTAACAAACTACCAATTAGCTACGATGGTGAAGATGGGTTGATTTCAATTCTAAGTACAAAATACCTGAATTCGACAGGTATAAGTACAGTAGAATTGTCATTGACTTTTATCTTTCTTCGTGACCAAGTGGGTTAGTCACTGTCTATATAAGCTTGCCGACCAGGGTTCGATTCCCGGCCGGAGCCAAGCTCTTGTCTTTGTGTGATTTCGCCTGGGGCTCTGATCCCGAGGTCGTTAAGAGAATCCAGATGTTAATATATCAAAAATATATATGGCTTATTTGAATATGAAAAACACGTAAAAATGTGCAAAATTTGTCATTAATTGAATGCCAAGTAACAAACTACCAATTAGCTACGATGGTGAAGATGGGTTGATTTCAATTCTAAGTACAAAATACCTGAATTCGACAGGTATAAGTACAGTAGAATTGTCATTGACTTTTATCTTTCTTCGTGGCCAAATGGGTTAGTCACTGTCTATATAAGCTTGCCGACCAGGGTTCGATTAACGGCCGGAGCCAAGCTCTTGTCTTTGTGTGATTTCGCCTGGGGCTCTGATCCCGAGGTCGTTAAGAGACTCCAGACATTAATATATCAAAAATATATATGGCTTATTTGAATATGAAAAACACGTAAAAATGTGCAAAATTTATCATTAATTGAATGCCAAGTAACAAACTACCAATTAGCTACGATGGTGAAGATGGGTTGATTTCAATTCTAAGTACAAAATACCTGAATTCGACAGGTATAAGTACAGTAGAATTGTCATTGACTTTTATCTTTCTTCGTGGCCAAGTGGGTTAGTCACTGTCTATATAAACTTGCCGACCAGGGTTTGATTCCCGGCCGGAGCCAAGCTCTTGTCTTTGTGTGATTTCGCCTGGGGCTCTGATCCCGAGGTCGTTAAGAGAATCCAGACATTAATATATCAAAAATATATATGGCTTATTTGAATATGAAAAACACGTAAAAATGTGCAAAATTTATCATTAATTGAATGCCAAGTAACAAACTACCAATTAGCTACGATGGTGAAGATGGGTTGATTTCAATTCTAAGTACAAAATACCTGAATTCGACAGGTATAAGTACAGTAGAATTGTCATTGACTTTTATCTTTCTTCGTGGCCAAGTGGGTTAGTCACTGTGTATATAAGCTTGCCGACCAGGGTTCGATTCCCGGCCGGAGCCAAGCTCTTGTCTTTGTGTGATTTCGCCTGGGGCTCTGATCCCGAGGTCGTTAAGAGAATCCAGACATTAATATATCAAAAATATATATGGCTTATTTGAATATGAAAAACACGTAAAAATGTGCAAAATTTATCATTAATTGAATGCCAAGTAACAAACTACCAATTAGCTACGATGGTGAAGATGGGTTGATTTCAATTCTAAGTACAAAATACCTGAATTCGACAGGTATAAGTATAGTAGAATTGTCCATTGACTTTTATCTTTCTTCGTGGCCAAGTGGGTTTGTCACTGTCTATATAAACTTGCCGACCAGGGTTCGATTCCCGGCCGGAGCCAAGCTCTTGTCTTTGTGTGATTTCGCCTGGGGCTCTGATCCCGAGGTCGTTAAGAGAATCCAGACATTAATATATCAAAAATATATATGGCTTATTTGAATATGAAAAACACGTAAAATGTGCAAAATTTATCATTAATTGAATGCCAAGTAACAAACTACCATTAGCTACGATGGTGAAGATGGGTTGATTTCAATTCTAAGTACAAAATACCTGAATTCGACAGGTATAAGTACAGTAGAATTGTCATTGACTTTTATCTTTCTTCGTGGCCAAGTGGGTTAGTCACTGTGTATATAAGCTTGCCGACCAGGGTTCGATTCCCGGCCGGAGCCAAGCTCTTGTCTTTGTGTGATTTCGCCTGGGGCTCTGATCCCGAGGTCGTTAAGAGAATCCAGACATTAATATATCAAAAATATATATGGCTTATTTGAATATGAAAAACACGTAAAAATGTGCAAAATTTATCATTAATTGAATGCCAAGTAACAAACTACCAATTAGCTACGATGGTGAAGATGGGTTGATTTCAATTCTAAGTACAAAATACCTGAATTCGACAGGTATAAGTACAGTAGAATTGTCATTGACTTTTATCTTTCTTCGTGGCCAAGTGGGTTAGTCACTGTCTATATAAGCTTGCCGACCAGGGTTCGATTCCCGGCCGGAGCCAAGCTCTTGTCTTTGTGTGATTTCGCCTAGGGCTCTGATCCGGAGGTCGTTAAGAGAATCCAGACATTAATATATCAAAAATATATATGGCTTATTTGAATATGAAAAACACGTAAAAATGTGCAAAATTTATCATTAATTGAATGCATAGTAACAAACTACCAATTAGCTACGATGGTGAAGATGGGTTGATTTCAATTCTAAGTACAAAATACCTGAATTCAACAGGTATAAGTACTGTAGAATTGTCATTGACTTTCATCTTTCTTCGTGGCCAAGTGGGTTAGTCACTGTCTATATGAGCTTGCCGACCAGGGTTCGATTCCCGGCCGGAGCCAAGCTCTTGTCTTTGTGTGATTTCGCCTGGGGCTCTGATCCCAAGGTCGTTAAGAGAATCCAGACATTAATATATCAAAAATATATATGGCTTATTTGAATATGAAAAACACGTAAAAATGTGCAAAATTTATCATTAATTGAATGCCAAGTAACAAACTACCAATTAGCTACGATGGTGAAGATGGGTTGATTTCAATTCTAAGTACAAAATACCTGAATTCGACAGGTATAAGTACAGTAGAATTGTCATTGACTTTTATCTTTCTTCGTGGCCAAGTGGGTTAGTCACTGTCTATATAAGCTTGCCGACCAGGGTTCGATTAACGGCCGGAGCCAAGCTCTTGTCTTTGTGCGATTTCGCCTGGGGCTCTGATCCCGAGGTCGTTAAGAGAATCCAGACATTAATATATCAAAAATATATATGGCTTATTTGAATATGAAAAACATGTAAAAATGTGCAAAATTTATCATTAATTGAATGCCAAGTAACAAACTACCAATTAGCTACGATGGTGAAGATGGGTTGATTTCAATTCTAAGTACAAAATACCTGAATTCGACAGGTATAAGTACGGTAGAATTGTCATTGACTTTTATCTTTCTTCGTGGCCAAGTGGGTTAGTCACTGTCTATATAAGCTTGCCGACCAGGGTTCGATTCTCGGCCGGAGCCAAGCTCTTGTCTTTGTGTAATTTCGCCTGGGGCTCTGATCCCGAGGTCGTTAAGAGAATCCAGACATTAATATATCAAAAATATATATGGCTTATTTGAATATGAAAAACACGTAATAATGTGCAAAATTTATCATTAATTGAATGCCAAGTAACAAACTACCAATTAGCTACGATGGTGAAGATGGGTTGATTTCAATTCTAAGTACAAAATACCTGAATTCGACAGGTATAAGTACAGTAGAATTGTCATTGATTTTTATCTTTCTTCGTGACCAAGTGGGTTAGTTACTGTCTATATAAGCTTGCCGACCAGGGTTCGATTCCCGGGCCGGAGCCAAGCTCTTGTCTTTGTGTGATTTCGATTGGGGCTCTGATCCCGAGGTCGTTAAGAAAATCCAGACATTAATATATCAAAAATATATATGGCTTATTTGAATATGAAAAACACGTAAAAATGTGCAAAATTTATCATAATTGAATGCCAAGTAACAAACTACCAATTAGCTACGATGGTGAAGATGGGTTGATTTCAATTCTAAGTACAAAATACCTGAATTCGACAGGTATAAGTACAGTAGAATTGTCATTGACTTTTATCTTTCTTCGTGGCCAAGTGGGTTAGTCACTGTCTATATAAGCTTGCCGACCAGGGTTCAATTCCCGGCCGGAGCCAAGCTCTTGTCTTTGTGTGATTTCGCCTGGGGCTCTGATCCCGAGGTCGTTAAGAGAATCCAGACATTAATATATCAAAAATATATATGGCTTATTTGAATATGAAAAACACGTAATAATGTGCAAAATTTATCATTAATTGAATGCCAAGTAACAAACTACCAATTAGCTACGATGGTGAAGATGGGTTGATTTCAATTCTAAGTACAAAATACCTGAATTCGACAGGTATAAGTACAGTAGAATTGTCATTGACTTTTATCTTTCTTCGTGACCAAGTGGGTTAGTCACTGTCTATATAAGCTTGCCGACCAGGGTTCGATTCCCGGCCGGAGCCAAGCTCTTGTCTTTGTGTGATTTCGCCTGGGGCTCTGATCCCGAGGTCGTTAAGAGAATCCAGACATTAATATATCAAAAATATATATGGCTTATTTGAATATGAAAAACACGTAAAAATGTGCAAAATTTATCATTAATTGAATGCCAAGTAACAAACTACCAATTAGCTACGATGGTGAAGATGGGTAGATTTCAATTCTAAGTACAAAATACCTGAATTCGACAGGTATAAGTACAGTAGAATTGTCATTGACTTTTATCTTTCTTCGTGGCCAAGTGGGTTAGTCACTGTCTATATAAGCTTGCCGACCAGGGTTCGATTCCCAGCCGGAGCCAAGCTCTTGTCTTTGTGTGATTTCGCCTGGGGCTCTGATCCCGAGGTCGTTAAGAGAATCCAGACATTAATATATCAAAAATATATATGGCTTATTTGAATATGAAAAACATAAAAATGTGCAAAATTTATCATTAATTGAATGCCAAGTAACAAACTACCAATTAGCTACGATGGTGAAGATGGGTTGATTTCAATTCTAAGTACAAAATACCTGAATTCGACAGGTATAAGTACAGTAGAATTGTCATTGACTTTTATCTTTCTTCGTGGCCAAGTGGGTTAGTCACTGTCTATATAAGCTTGCCGACCAGGGTTCGATTAACGGCCGGAGCCAAGCTCTTGTCTTTGTGTGATTTCGCCTGGGGCTCTGATCCCGAGGTCATTAAGAGACTCCAGACATTAATATATCAAAAATATATATGGCTTATTTGAATATGAAAAAACACGTAAAAATGTGCAAAATTTATCATTAATTGAATGCCAAGTAACAAACTACCAATTAGCTACGATGGTGAAGATGGGTTGATTTCAATTCTAAGTACAAAATACCTGAATTCGACAGGTATAAGTACAGTAGAATTGTCATTGACTTTTATCTTTCTTCGTGGCCAAGTGGGTTAGTCACTGTCTATATAAACTTGCCGACCAGGGTTCGATTCCCGGCCGGAGCCAAGCTCTTGTCTTTGTGTGATTTCGCCTGGGGCTCTGATCCCGAGGTCGTTAAGAGAATCCAGACATTAATATATCAAAAATATATATGGCTTATTTGAATATGAAAAACACGTAAAAATGTGCAAAATTTATCATTAATTGAATGCCAAGTAACAAACTACCAATTAGCTACGATGGTGAAGATGGGTTGATTTCAATTCTAAGTACAAAATACCTGAATTCGACAGGTATAAGTACAGTAGAATTGTCATTGACTTTTATCTTTCTTCGTGGCCAAGTGGGTTAGTCACTGTGTATATAAGCTTGCCGACCAGGGTTCGATTCCCGGCCGGAGCCAAGCTCTTGTCTTTGTGTGATTTCGCCTGGGGCTCTGATCCCGAGGTCGTTAAGAGAATCCAGACATTAATATATCAAAAATATATATGGCTTATTTGAATATGAAAAAACACGTAAAAATGTGCAAAATTTATCATTAATTGAATGCCAAGTAACAAACTACCAATTAGCTACGATGGTGAAGATGGGTTGATTTCAATTCTAAGTACAAAATACCTGAATTCGACAGGTATAAGTACAGTAGAATTGTCATTGACTTTTATCTTTCTTCGTGGCCAAGTGGGTTAGTCACTGTCTATATAAGCTTGCCGACCAGGGTTCGATTCCCGGCCGGAGCCAAGCTCTTGTCTTTGTGTGATTTCGGCTGGGGCTCTGATCCCGAGGTCGTTAAGAGAATCCAGACATTAATATATCAAAAATATATATGGCTTATTTGAATATGAAAAAACACGTAAAAATGTGCAAAATTTATCATTAATTGAATGCCAAGTAACAAACTACCAATTAGCTACGATGGTGAAGATGGGTTGATTTCAATTCTAAGTACAAAATACCTGAATTCGACAGGTATAAGTACTGTAGAATTGTCATTGACTTTTATCTTTCTTCTTGGCCAAGTGGGTTAGTCACTGTCTATATAAGCTTGCCGACCAGGGTTCGATTCCCGGCCGGAGCCAAGCTCTTATCTTTGTGTGATTTCGCCTGGGGCTCTGATCCCAAGGTCGTTAAGAGAATCCAGACATTAATATATCAAAAATATATATGGCTTATTTGAATATGAAAAACACGTAAAAATGTGCAAAATTTATCATTAATTGAATGCCAAGTAACAAACTACCAATTAGCTACGATGGTGAAGATGGGTTGATTTCAATTCTAAGTACAAAATACCTGAATTCGACAGGTATAAGTACAGTAGAATTGTCATTGACTTTTATCTTTCTTCGTGGCCAAGTGGGTTAGTCACTGTCTATATAAGCTTGCCGACCAGGGTTCGATTAACGGCCGGAGCCAAGCTCTTGTCTTTGTGTGATTTCGCCTGGGGCTCTGATCCCGAGGTCGTTAAGAGAATCCAGACATTAATATATCAAAAATATATATGGCTTATTTGAATATGAAAAACACGTAAAAATGTGCAAAATTTATCATTAATTGAATGCCAAGTAACAAACTACCAATTAGCTACGATGGTGAAGATGGGTTGATTTCAATTCTAAGTACAAAATACCTGAATTCGACAGGTATAAGTACAGTAGAATTGTCATTGACTTTTATCTTTCTTCGTGGCCAAGTGGGTTAGTCACTGTCTATATAAGCTTGCCGACTAGGGTTCGATTCTCGGCCGGAGCCAAGCTCTTGTCTTTGTGTGATTTCGCCTGGGGCTCTGATCCCGAGGTCGTTGAGAGAATCCAGACATTAATATATCAAAAATATATATGGCTTATTTGAATATGAAAAACACGTAATAATGTGCAAAATTTATCATTAATTGAATGCCAAGTAACAAACTACCAATTAGTTACGATGGTGAAGATGGGTTGATTTCAATTCTAAGTACAAAATACCTGAATTCGACAGGTATAAGTACAGTAGAATTGTCATTGATTTTTATCTTTCTTCGTGACCAAGTGGGTTAGTTACTGTCTATATAAGCTTGCCGACCAGGGTTCAATTCCCGGCCGGAGCCAAGCTCTTGTCTTTGTGTGATTTCGCCTGGGGCTCTGATCCCGAGGTCGTTAAGAGAATCCAGACATTAATATATCAAAAATATATATGGCTTATTTGAATATGAAAAACCCGTAAAAATGTGCAAAATTTATCATAATTGAATGCCAAGTAACAAACTACCAATTAGCTACGATGGTGAAGATGGGTTGATTTCAATTCTAAGTACAAAATACCTGAATTCGACAGGTATAAGTACAGTAGAATTGTCATTGACTTTTATCTTTCTTCGTGGCCAAGTGGGTTAGTCACTGTCTATATAAGCTTGCCGACCAGGGTTCGATTCCCGGTCGGAGCCAAGCTCTTGTCTTTGTGTGATTTCGCCTGGGGCTCTGATCCCGAGGTCGTTAAGAGAATCCAGACATTAATATATCAAAAATATATATGGCTTATTTGAATATGAAAAACACGTAATAATGTGCAAAATTTATCATTAATTGAATGCCAAGTAACAAACTACCAATTAGCTACGATGGTGAAGATGGGTTGATTTCAATTCTAAGTACAAAATACCTGAATTCGACAGGTATAAGTACAGTAGAATTGTCATTGACTTTTATCTTTCTTCGTGACCAAGTGGGTTAGTCACTGTCTATATAAGCTTGCCGACCAGGGTTCGATTCCCGGCCGGAGCCAAGCTCTTGTCTTTGTGTGATTTCGCCTGGGGCTCTGATCCCGAGGTCGTTAAGAGAATCCAGACATTAATATATCAAAAATATATATGGCTTATTTGAATATGAAAAAAACGTAAAAATGTGCAAAATTTATCATTAATTGAATGCCAAGTAACAAACTACCAATTATTACGATGGTGAAGATGGGTTGATTTCAATTCTAAGTACAAAATACCTGAATTCGACAGCTATAAGTACAGTAGAATCGTCATTGACTTTTATCTTTCTTCGTGACCAAGTGGGTTAGTCACTGTCTATATAAGCTTGCCGACCAGGGTTCGATTCCCGGCCGGAGCCAAGCTCTTGTCTTTGTGTGATTTCGCCTGGGGCTCTGATCCTGAGGTCGTTAAGAGAATCCAGACATTAATATATCAAAAATATATATGGCTTATTTGAATATGAAAAACACGTAAAAATGTGCAAAATTTATCATTAATTGAATGCCAAGTAACAAACTACCAATTAGCTACGATGGTGAAGATGGGTTGATTTCAATTCTAAGTACAAAATACCTGAATTCAACAGGTATAAGTACAGTAGAATTTTCATTGACTTTTATCTTTCTTCGTGGCCAAGTGGGTTAGTCACTGTCTATATAAGCTTGCCGACCAGGGTTCGATTCCCGGCCGGAGCCAAGCTCTTGTCTTTGTATGATTTCGCCTGGGGCTCTGATCCCGAGGTCGTTAAGAGAATCCAGACATTAATATATCAAAAATATATATGGCTTATTTGAATATGAAAAACACGTAAAAATGTGCAAAATTTATCATTAATTGAATGCCAAGTAACAAACTACCAATTAGCTACGATGGTGAAGATGGGTTGATTTCAATTCTAAGTACAAAATACCTGAATTCGACAGGTATAAGTACAGTAGAATTGTCATTGACTTTTATCTTTCTTCATGGCCAAGTGGGTTAGTCACTGTCTATATAAGCTTGCCGACCAGGGTTCGATTCCCTGCCGGAGCCAAGCTCTTGTCTTTGTGTGATTTCGCCTGGGGCTCTGATCCCGAGGTCGTTAAGAGAATCCAGACATTAATATATCAAAAATTTATATGGCTTATTTGAATATGAAGAACACGTAAAAATGTGCAAAATTTATCATTAATTGAATGCCAAGTAACAAACTACCAATTAGCTACGATGGTGAAGATGGGTTCATTTCAATTCTAAGTACAAAATACCTGAATTCGACAGGTATAAGTACAGTAGAATTGTCATTGACTTTTATCTTTCTTCGTGGCCAAGTGGGTTAGTCACTGTGTATATAAGCTTGCCGACCAGGGTTCGATTCCCGGCCGGAGCCAAGCTCTTGTCTTTGTGTGATTTCGCCTGGGGCTCTGATCCCGAGGTCGTTAAGAGAATACAGACATTAATATATCAAAAATATATATGGCTTATTTGAATATGAAAAACACGTAAAAATTTGCAAAATTTATCATTAATTGAATGCCAAGTAACAAACTACCAATTAGCTACGATGGTGAAGATGGGTTGATTTCAATTCTAAGTACAAAATACCTGAATTCGACAGGTATAAGTACAGTAGAATTGTCATTGACTTTTATCTTTCTTCGTGGCCAAGTGGGTTAGTCACTGTCTATATAAGCTTGCCGACCAGGGTTCGATTCTCGGCCGGAGCCAAGCTCTTGTCTTTGTGTGATTTCGCCTGGGGCTCTGATCCCGAGGTCGTTAAGAGAATCCAGACATTAATATATCAAAAATATATATGGCTTATTTGAATATGAAAAACACGTAATAATGTGCAAAATTTATCATTAATTGAATGCCAAGTAACAAACTACCAATTAGCTACGATGGTGAAGATGGGTTGATTTCAATTCTAAGTACAAAATACCTGAATTCAACAGGTATAAGTACAGTAGAATTGTCATTGATTTTTATCTTTCTTCGTGGCCAAGTGGGTTAGTTACTGTCTATATAAGCTTGCCGACCAGGGTTCGATTCCCGGCCGGAGCCAAGCTCTTGTCTTTGTGTGATTTCGCCTGGGGCTCTGATCCCGAGGTCGTTAAGAGAATCCAGACATTAATATATCAAAAATATATATGGCTTATTTGAATATGAAAAACACGTAAAAATGTGCAAAATTTATCATTAATTGAATGCCAAGTAACAAACTACCAATTAGCTACGATGGTGAAGATGGGTTGATTTCAATTCTAAGTACAAAATACCTGAATTCGACAGGTATAAGTACAGTAGAATTGTCATTGACTTTTATCTTTCTTCGTGGCCAAGTGGGTTAGTCACTGTCTATATAAGCTTGCCGACCAGGGTTCGATTCCCGGCCGTAGCCAAGCTCTTGTCTTTGTGTGATTTCGCCTGGGGCTCTGATCCCGAGGTCGTTAAGAGAATCCAGACATTAATATATCAAAAATATATATGGCTTATTTGAATATGAAAAACACGTAAAAATGTGCAAAATTTATCATTAATTGAATGCCAAGTAACAAACTACCAATTAGCTACGATGGTGAAGATGGGTTGATTTCAATTCTAAGTACAAAATACCTGAATTCGACAGGTATAAGTACAGTAGAATCGTCATTGACTTTTATCTTTCTTCGTGACCAAGTGGGTTAGTCACTGTCTATATAAGCTTGCCGACCAGGGTTCGATTCCCGGCCGGAGCCAAGCTCTTGTCTTTGTGTGATTTCGCCTGGGGCTCTGATCCCGAGGTCGTTAAGAGAATCCAGACATTAATATATCAAAAATATATATGGCTTATTTGAATATGAAAAACACGTAAAAATGTGCAAAATTTATCATTAATTGAATGCCAAGTAACAAACTACCAATTAGCTACGATGGTGAAGATGGGTTGATTTCAATTCTAAGTACAAAATACCTGAATTCAACAGGTATAAGTACAGTAGAATTTTCATTGACTTTTATCTTTCTTCGTGGCCAAGTGGGTTAGTCACTGTCTATATAAGCTTGCCGACCAGGGTTCGATTCCCGGCCGGAGCCAAGCTCTTGTCTTTGTATGATTTCGCCTGGGGCTCTGATCCCGAGGTCGTTAAGAGAATCCAGACATTAATATATCAAAAATATATATGGCTTATTTGAATATGAAAAACACGTAAAAATGTGCAAAATTTATCATTAATTGAATGCCAAGTAACAAACTACCAATTAGCTATGATGGTGAAGATGGGTTGATTTCAATTCTAAGTACAAAATACCTGAATTCGACAGGTATAAGTTCAGTAGAATTGTCATTGACTTTTATCTTTCTTCGTGGCCAAGTGGGTTAGTCACTGTCTATATAAGCTTGCCGACCAGGGTTTGATTCCCGGCCGGAGCCAAGCTCTTGTCTTTGTGTGATTTCGCCTGGGGCTCTGATCCCGAGGTCGTTAAGAGAATCCAGACATTAATATATCAAAAATATATATGGCTTATTTGAATATGAAAAACACGTAAAAATGTGCAAAATTTATCATTAATTGAATGCCAAGTAACAAACTACCAATTAGCTACGATGGTGAAGATGGGTTGATTTCAATTCTAAGTACAAAATACCTGAATTCGACAGGTATAAGTACAGTAGAATTGTCATTGACTTTTATCTTTCTTCGTGGCCAAGTGGGTTAGTCACTGTCTATATAAGCTTGCCGACCAGGGTTCGATTCCCGGCCGGAGCCAAGCTCTTGTCTTTGTGTGATTTCGGCTGGGGCTCTGATCCCGAGGTCGTTAAGAGAATCCAGACATTAATATATCAAAAATATATATGGCTTATTTGAATATGAAAAACACGTAAAAATGTGTAAAATTTATCATATATATATATATATATATATATATATGTATATGTATATGTATATGTATATGTATATGTATATGTATATATATATATATATATATATATGTATATATATTTGGGCTCAGGTCATATCGTCCTGATGGAAGTTTCTATTAGGTAGCTTTCTAGGGTATATTTGACTACAGTCATATTCACAGAGAATTTTACCGTAAGATATCCAGAATTCTAACTCTTGGAGCGATTATCCCTAAATAATCTCACAGGGATATTGCAAAATATCAGAGATTGATTTTTGACACGTCACATAGCTCTCTTCGCCCCGAACAGTATTAACATTTCGAGGGGGAATAGTGACAAGAATCTGAAACGAGAATGAAAAGAGAGCCGCTCATAAGGCATCTCTCCTATTCCGTTTCCAGTGTGTATTTGATGAAGGCGGTAGCGCTCTCTTTATTCCTTTTCGTATAGCTCTACTACTCAGTGTTTTCCCTCGTGTTCTCTCATTATTTTTGATTTAGTTCAACATTTTTATGATTTCTCCGGCCTCTTCTGCCTCTAGGAAGTTGAGTATTATCTTTACTATGTATAAATGTAAGCTCTTGTCGTTTTGAATGAAATCAAAAGTGATTTTAACGTAAACAAGAGCTGTTGCCTACCGGAGGCATCCTGGATGCTGTCAATCGCTTTTATGGGTCAGTTAGTTAGCTAGAGCGACGTTCCCTGCTTGTTACGCTTTAATAATTTTGCTATTTAGCTACTCTAGAAATGCTTATATTGTTCGGTCAGTGTTAGCTCGGTGATTTCGACACGGGTCGAGGTTACGATCCTGACTTTCGCGAGGCTTCGTAACAAAGACGTCTGGTACTAGTACTTTCATGCATGGTATAAGTTTTTCTGAGTGTTATTTCATTGAAGCTATAGGCAAATATTTTATACATGTAAGATATGGTTGAATGTTTTTTCCAAGATTGTATACGATTGAGTTTCGGTGATTTAGGTAATCGATTCTCATCTTACCTAGTCTAGCATTCTAGGTACAGTAGTATACTTTTGCACATCCCCAATTGTTCTTTTTCTCCTCCGGAGGCTAAGTTCAATCCCTCTCTCCCTTTGTAAGCCTTCGGCTTAATCCTAGTGGTTCTATCTGTATAATAATTCAGGTATAACTATTCTAGGATATGTCTGTCCTGACCTGATAACCAGAGTGACTGGTTTTTTGGGTTAGGGCAGAACATCAGAGTTTCTAGTCTGTGGTCTGCTTCTTCCTAGCATAGAGAAAGAGTCTCCTTTGCTAGGTTAGGGGCGGGCACAGGAAGCTTTGCTTCCCTAGACCATGTTGGAAGGATTCTGTACGAGATGATTCCTTCCTCTAGTGGCCTAGCAGACTGTCCTGTGTTGTTTTTCTGGGGCTGGAGAATGAATTTTCTCTGTTGCCCGGCGAAATAACTTCCCCTAACTTTGTTCTGGTTGGGAGGAGGTTAGCAAGTATTGCCAATCTTCCTCTCTAATAGACAACTCTTGGTTAGGATGAGCTTCCCTAACGGCTGAGTGTGTCTCCTGCTAGAACGAAGTGTATAGGACCCTTATCCCTTCTCCACCTCTCTTTCTTTTATTTTCTTTTAGCCGCAGTCCTACTTTCGTACCTAGTATAGGTTAGGATAGAGGACAGGCTCAGCTCTCTGCCGGCCGACACGTATTATTTATTCTTTGCAGAGTGAACCCCTGACCTTCCTTGGTCTCCCTTCCATGTCCGTCGGTAGAGCCTGGCAGACTATGGATTCTTTGGAAGCCTGAATGTTACATTCTCCCCTTCCATAAGTTCACTCTTTCTGGATGGAAGGTCGTATGGTAATGCCGCCTTATAACCTTACATCCATACTGTTTCTCTGTCTATTGTGTTGCACCCCTAACCCGGCTGCCGGCTTAACAGCCGACAGCCGGGCAGGTGAAGGTTGTCTGGTTCTTGGCTTCTGTCGGCGGGCACGGTTTTTATTACCTTTTCCTGCCGGCAGGGGAAACACAGCCCGAATCTGCTGGCTACTACGATAGCGGCCGGCAGCCGGGTTTTAGTGTTTTCAGCCGTCGGCTGGCAATGATTGCCGGCCGGCACACAGTCGCGAATCAGTCGGCTGCAGCCTATTAGTTAAAGATAGTATATCTTTGATCTATAAAGGGGTAGTTGCCGGCCGGCACAATAACATGCGATGTACAGTAGTTGCTATATTCGTAGTGTAGGACACACCGCATTAGTAGAAACTGCTGTACAGAGTTTGTGATAACACTAAAGTTCTTCATCATACTTAATATTATCTTGTACAGCCTTTTGTTGAGACTGTACTTTATATAGAAAGTTAGTTCTTTCTGTATTCTTTCAATCCCGTATATTAAAACTACACATTAAATTTCCGTTTAGGAAATTACATAAGTTATTCTAGCATATAATTAACCTTAGTTTTAATATTTTGGGAGGTTACAGCAATTGACTTAACAGGAAATACAAGTATGTGTCTTTCCTTCTTTCTTTTATAGCTTTTCTGTATAAGCTAATTGTTTCAATATAAGTGAAAAGCCTTTACTTGATACTCATGGATTTTTCTTCTCTTTACAGGAGGACCATCCGAAGTGCGGGAGTGTGTTCTGTAATGTCCGCATTAAGAACTTCTGTGGACATCATTATTGCAGGGGGCACACAGCATGCGCAGCCTCCAGAGGTGTTCTCCGCTATTGGGACTCTCAGGTTTGTACAGTTTGTTCTAACCTGATTACCGAGGCTTTTGACGACCCTAAGTCAACGGAGTCGATGGATGCTGCCAGGGAAACGTTACGATCCTGGGTAAGGGGTTTTCAGAAAAACACCTCAGGTCCCTACCTTCCAAATGAGAAGATGAGGGCCTACCTTTTCCCTAAAGCATCGGCTGATGCAATCATCCCCCAGCCTCAGGTGGAGATACCAATTGCCCTGAATCCGGTAGATTCTGAAGTCTCAGCCGCCCTTCAAGACATCCAAGTGGACGATAGGATGTCGGAGGTGTCGGATTCTACTGAGAAGGACCTTCTAGGAGAAGGTCAGGAGGAGGAGCTTTTTCAGACTCCTCAAGTAGAAGAGCAAGAAATCGACGAAGTGTCGGTTACGTCGGTTCCGGACCCAGAACCGGTTCCTTCTACATCGTCTGCTATCCCAGATGAACTGGGAAGGACTCTTTCTTCCATTGTGGAGATAATCCAACAAAATCCAAAGGAAGAATGATGAGAAAGAAGCTGCAATGAAACTGGAGTTACGTAGACTTGCAGCATCACGTGGGCTCCAGAAGCGGCTCACCGTGAAGGATCTTCCCTTGTGCTCGAATACCAATTCTTGGAGGTATGCCGAACACATGCCAATGACAACCGGGGAGATCGTGATCTTAGAAAAGTTCGGAGCAATTCCCCTGGAAGAAGTGGAATTTTGGCCCAACAAAGATTTTTATCCGGACTGCTATGCCCGTCTTAGGAAGGAGCCAGCCTTAAAGGAGGAGACGGAGCCGGAGGTCATAGTTTTTGACCATAGTAAAGCTCAGACGTTACTAACGAGCTCGATGAAAGAGAGGGGCTTCACTAACTCAAAGGTGCCCGCCTTGAGTAAGAAGCTTCCCTCCTTTGTGGCCTCTCCTACCAGAGCCTTTCCCTCCTTGGAAAAGGGATATAAGGCTGCCTTAAATGCGGTGGAGGCAGGGAAACCATGCCCCTCCTTTGAGGAGTGCAAGCCGTTATATCTGATCTTGCCCTTGGACCAAGAAGACTGGAAGGACGTACACATTACCCTCTCTGTCGGGAAACTGGAAGCTGATATTGCTGAACGCGTTCGGTGAGGCGCTTCCAAAACTGTCGGAGGCTCTCTTGCGTAGAGAGCAAGAGACAAAGGAAAGACTTGCGGCATCGATGTCGTTGCAAACAACACTAGAAACGATGGCAAGTGACCCCAAGAACCAGGACATGTTCATGGTTGTGGCCAAAACCCATCTGGCCACAGTTACGAAGGATTTCTATAGCTTTACTAAAGCTAGGAGAGCCTGTAGAGAGTTCGTGTCCGCCTCGGTTGCGGTGAGGCACGAACCGAGCAAACTGATCTCCTCTCGTATTTGGGGTAAAGACCTCTTTCCCAATGAAGTGGTTAAAGAGGTAGTGGACAAAATGCCTAAGCCATCCTCTCGGCCGGCAAAACCCTACCGACAGCAACATCAACAACAACTTCCTGTGATCGCGGTGCCTCAGACAGTGGCACAACCTCCAACCACGTACCAGTTGGTACCTCAACAAATGGTGACACTCGCCAGTTTTTAACCCAGCCTTCGAAAGGCAGACTTCTTCCTTTCGTTCGAGAGCCAGAGGAACAGCCAGAGGTTCTTCTAAACGCCCTTCAAGAGGAAGGGGATCCAGGGGAGGATGCGGTCAAGGAGGCAAGGCCTCAGGTCCACAACAGCAGAAGTAGATACTTCCAGTAGGAGGGAGATTACAGCTTTTTAGGGATCGCTGAACCTTCGATCCCTGGGCCCACAGCCTAAATAAGAATGGACTAGGTTGGAGCTGGAGCAGTCCTCCACCTCAATTTCCTCAATTCTTCCAACACTCAATCCCCGCTCTGGAAGAATATGTCCAAGAGCTCTTAGTCAAAAGAGTAATCCGGAAGTTTAAGTCCATCAAATTCCAAGGAAGGCTGTTTTGTGTTCCAAAGGAGGAC
>NC_090750.1:20930592-20940592 GCF_036898095.1 Palaemon carinicauda
AAACTTCAACCCCACTACGAAAAAGCAATTACAATGCTTTTTACGGATGGTAGGATTCTACCGACATTTTTGACCGAACATTTTGGATTTTCTCGCTCCCTTGACAGATATGACTAGCCACAAGAAAAAATGTGTATGGACCAGCTAGTGTCAGGAATCCTTCAACTCTATAAAGGTCATATTAACTTCGAAACCGATACTGCGAGCACCTGTTTTCAACAAAAAAACTCCATATCCATGTGGATGCGTCAGATAACGAGATTGGAGCTGTCTTATTGCAAGAAGATGAGGAAAAAATTCTTCCCCCTGTTTGTTTCATGTCGTCGAAGCTGAAGAAACATCAGTGAGCCTACAACTAGCTTTAGTCACAGCGATAAACAGGTTCGAGGTCTATGTGAAACGACCACAAAATTAAGAGATTATAGTGTAAACTGATCATAATCCTTCAACATTTGTGAATAAGACGATAAATAAAAATCAATAGTTAACTAGGTGGTCATTATGTTTGGAACTGTATGGTATTCCTGTGATACATATATCAGGATAGATAACATAATTGCAGATTATTTATCTAGGACTTAATCGATAGATTCACGCACGGAATAAATGATATATTTTGGCGGGAGCTATCTTATGACGCTGGTCTAGTGTAGTGTATATGCAGTAGTTTATTCATAATTTTATTCATGTTTCATTTGTACATAGAAGATATAAATAGCCACCCTGTAAAATGAGTTCCCCTTGTGTAGATTCAAGGATATTATGTAATTTATGTAAGACCTTTGTCGTTAATTTCATGGTATTCTTAATACATGTTAGTACATGTTAATTTGTTATTTTCAAGAATTAACTTTTTACTTCTTGTGTTTTTGTTACAAAATCTTACCTAATCTGTTGAGAGTTTTATGTGACCAAATGAAATATGAACAAGACCTTGTGTAATGTATAATTTGGGGGGGGGGGAGGGTATTGTGTCATGTTTTTGAGAAAATACGAAATTGTTTTGGGTACCATGTGCTTTGGAATTTTCCACAAAACACTAGTTCCAGATCTCATCTTTTTTATTTTTATTTCGAGGACAAAGGGTGGGCAGAGCTAGCTGGAAGAGTTGTCTCGCAGGAGCATTAGTAAGCGTCTGAGAGTGACGTGAAAACCCTGAACTCTCATAATGATATTTTTTTTCTAGTTGATAACTCCGGTGTCGGTATTAGGCCTCCCAACACCAGCTGCTTCCAGAGCGAATGGAACAACCCTGGAAAGGTACGGTGGGTCGTCCGCGACCCCGAGCGTCAAAAAAAAAAGAGGTTTTTCTCACGTGACTCACCCCCGTGACTGAATTTGTGGGTGATCGACCTGCAGTAGGTGTCTCCCCTACACGCTCTAGTAGTGTCCAGATGTGCATTGCTGTAGCTGTGCTCCTTCCCCGATTTCTAAGACGCGTCGGGGTCGAGCGCGACCGAGTTTACCCTTCTAAGGTAATTTGCATAATTATCAAAGTTATTACGTATTATGAAATTGTCGTAGAATGGTGCAACTTGTATAGGTTATCAGTTGTGGAAAGTCTTGGTGGATTGTTTGGCTACCATGTGCATGATTTTTTTTTTAGTTAAAATGTCGTTCATCACCACGAGGACCATTTTACCGCGACTGCCCCTTTTTCATTTTTTTTTCATTTTTTTGCCAAGTCATTTTTCCGTAAGATATTGCCAAATAGTGTCGTAAAACTTTTGCTTTTTTAGTGTTGGAAAGTGTGTCTAGATGATCTGGCTACCCATGCGTGACTTTGTTTTTGTCAGATACGACGTAGTTATTGTGATATTGGGTATTTAACTGCGGTTGCCAATTTCTGTTTTTTTTCAATATTTGTAAAAATTTACTACGTAGTAAGGAATTGCTGTTTATTATTGATTTTTTTTCATGTTTATGTGTTAGAAACTGTGCCTTGATGGTTGGGCTAACACGTGCATGTCTTTTTTTTTATCTGAGATGCCGTATATTAGAATGTTGGGCCTTTTACCGCGAGTGCCCCTTTTTCATTTTTTTTCACTTTTTTGCCAAGTCATTTTCCCGTAAGATATTGCCAAATAGTGTCGTAAAACTTTTGCTTTTTTAGTGTTGGAAAGTTAAGAGAATCCAGACATTAATATATCAAAAATATATATGGCTTATTTGAATATGAAAAACACGTAATAATGTGCAAAATTTATCATTAATTGAATGCCAAGTAACAAACTACCAATTAGCTACGATGGTGAAGATGGGTTGATTTCAATTCTAAGTACAAAATACCTGAATTCAACAGGTATAAGTACAGTAGAATTGTCATTGATTTTTATCTTTCTTCGTGGCCAAGTGGGTTAGTTACTGTCTATATAAGCTTGCCGACCAGGGTTCGATTCCCGGCCGGAGCCAAGCTCTTGTCTTTGTGTGATTTCGCCTGGGGCTCTGATCCCGAGGTCGTTAAGAGAATCCAGACATTAATATATCAAAAATATATATGGCTTATTTGAATATGAAAAACACGTAAAAATGTGCAAAATTTATCATTAATTGAATGCCAAGTAACAAACTACCAATTAGCTACGATGGTGAAGATGGGTTGATTTCAATTCTAAGTACAAAATACCTGAATTCGACAGGTATAAGTACAGTAGAATTGTCATTGACTTTTATCTTTCTTCGTGGCCAAGTGGGTTAGTCACTGTCTATATAAGCTTGCCGACCAGGGTTCGATTCCCGGCCGTAGCCAAGCTCTTGTCTTTGTGTGATTTCGCCTGGGGCTCTGATCCCAAGGTCGTTAAGAGAATCCAGACATTAATATATCAAAAATATATATGGCTTATTTGAATATGAAAAACACGTAAAAATGTGCAAAATTTATCATTAATTGAATGCCAAGTAACAAACTACCAATTAGCTACGATGGTGAAGATGGGTTGATTTCAATTCTAAGTACAAAATACCTGAATTCGACAGGTATAAGTACAGTAGAATCGTCATTGACTTTTATCTTTCTTCGTGACCAAGTGGGTTAGTCACTGTCTATATAAGCTTTCCGACCAGGGTTCGATTCCCGGCCGGAGCCAAGCTCTTGTCTTTGTGTGATTTCGCCTGGGGCTCTGATCCCGAGGTCGTTAAGAGAATCCAGACATTAATATATCAAAAATATATATGGCTTATTTGAATATGAAAAACACGTAAAAATGTGCAAAATTTATCATTAATTGAATGCCAAGTAACAAACTACCAATTAGCTACGATGGTGAAGATGGGTTGATTTCAATTCTAAGTACAAAATACCTGAATTCAACAGGTATAAGTACAGTAGAATTTTCATTGACTTTTATCTTTCTTCGTGGCCAAGTGGGTTAGTCACTGTCTATATAAGCTTGCCGACCAGGGTTCGATTCCCGGCCGGAGCCAAGCTCTTGTCTTTGTATGATTTCGCCTGGGGCTCTGATCCCGAGGTCGTTAAGAGAATCCAGACATTAATATATCAAAAATATATATGGCTTATTTGAATATGAAAAACACGTAAAAATGTGCAAAATTTATCATTAATTGAATGCCAAGTAACAAACTACCAATTAGCTACGATGGTGAAGATGGGTTGATTTCAATTCTAAGTACAAAATACCTGAATTCGACAGGTATAAGTTCAGTAGAATTGTCATTGACTTTTATCTTTCTTCGTGGCCAAGTGGGTTAGTCACTGTCTATATAAGCTTGCCGACCAGGGTTTGATTCCCGGCCGGAGCCAAGCTCTTGTCTTTGTGTGATTTCGCCTGGGGCTCTGATCCCGAGGTCGTTAAGAGAATCCAGACATTAATATATCAAAAATATATATGGCTTATTTGAATATGAAAAACACGTAAAAATGTGCAAAATTTATCATTAATTGAATGCCAAGTAACAAACTACCAATTAGCTACGATGGTGAAGATGGGTTGATTTCAATTCTAAGTACAAAATACCTGAATTCGACAGGTATAAGTACAGTAGAATTGTCATTGACTTTTATCTTTCTTCGTGGCCAAGTGGGTTAGTCACTGTCTATATAAGCTTGCCGACCAGGGTTCGATTCCCGGCCGGAGCCAAGCTCTTGTCTTTGTGTGATTTCGGCTGGGGCTCTGATCCCGAGGTCGTTAAGAGAATCCAGACATTAATATATCAAAAATATATATGGCTTATTTGAATATGAAAAACACGTAAAAATGTGTAAAATTTATCATATATATATATATATATATATATATATATATATATATATATATATATATATATATATATATATATATATATATGTATATGTATATGTATATGTATATGTATATGTATATGTATATGTATATATATATATATATATATATATATATATATATATATATATATATATATATATATATATATATATATATATATATATATATATATATATATATATATATATATATATATATATATATATATATATATATATATATATATATATATATATATATATATATATATATATATATATATATATATATGTATATATATTTGGGCTCAGGTCATATCGTCCTGATGGAAGTTTCTATTAGGTAGCTTTCTAGGGTATATTTGACTACAGTCATATTCACAGAGAATTTTACCGTAAGATATCCAGAATTCTAACTCTTGGAGCGATTATCCCTAAATAATCTCACAGGGATATTGCAAAATATCAGAGATTGATTTTTGACACGTCACATAGCTCTCTTCGCCCCGAACAGTATTAACATTTCGAGGGGGAATAGTGACAAGAATCTGAAACGAGAATGAAAAGAGAGCCGCTCATAAGGCATCTCTCCTATTCCGTTTCCAGTGTGTATTTGATGAAGGCGGTAGCGCTCTCTTTATTCCTTTTCGTATAGCTCTACTACTCAGTGTTTTCCCTCGTGTTCTCTCATTATTTTTGATTTAGTTCAACATTTTTATGATTTCTCCGGCCTCTTCTGCCTCTAGGAAGTTGAGTATTATCTTTACTATGTATAAATGTAAGCTCTTGTCGTTTTGAATGAAATCAAAAGTGATTTTAACGTAAACAAGAGCTGTTGCCTACCGGAGGCATCCTGGATGCTGTCAATCGCTTTTATGGGTCAGTTAGTTAGCTAGAGCGACGTTCCCTGCTTGTTACGCTTTAATAATTTTGCTATTTAGCTACTCTAGAAATGCTTATATTGTTCGGTCAGTGTTAGCTCGGTGATTTCGACACGGGTCGAGGTTACGATCCTGACTTTCGCGAGGCTTCGTAACAAAGACGTCTGGTACTAGTACTTTCATGCATGGTATAAGTTTTTCTGAGTGTTATTTCATTGAAGCTATAGGCAAATATTTTATACATGTAAGATATGGTTGAATGTTTTTTCCAAGATTGTATACGATTGAGTTTCGGTGATTTAGGTAATCGATTCTCATCTTACCTAGTCTAGCATTCTAGGTACAGTAGTATACTTTTGCACATCCCCAATTGTTCTTTTTCTCCTCCGGAGGCTAAGTTCAATCCCTCTCTCCCTTTGTAAGCCTTCGGCTTAATCCTAGTGGTTCTATCTGTATAATAATTCAGGTATAACTATTCTAGGATATGTCTGTCCTGACCTGATAACCAGAGTGACTGGTTTTTTGGGTTAGGGCAGAACATCAGAGTTTCTAGTCTGTGGTCTGCTTCTTCCTAGCATAGAGAAAGAGTCTCCTTTGCTAGGTTAGGGGCGGGCACAGGAAGCTTTGCTTCCCTAGACCATGTTGGAAGGATTCTGTACGAGATGATTCCTTCCTCTAGTGGCCTAGCAGACTGTCCTGTGTTGTTTTTCTGGGGCTGGAGAATGAATTTTCTCTGTTGCCCGGCGAAATAACTTCCCCTAACTTTGTTCTGGTTGGGAGGAGGTTAGCAAGTATTGCCAATCTTCCTCTCTAATAGACAACTCTTGGTTAGGATGAGCTTCCCTAACGGCTGAGTGTGTCTCCTGCTAGAACGAAGTGTATAGGACCCTTATCCCTTCTCCACCTCTCTTTCTTTTATTTTCTTTTAGCCGCAGTCCTACTTTCGTACCTAGTATAGGTTAGGATAGAGGACAGGCTCAGCTCTCTGCCGGCCGACACGTATTATTTATTCTTTGCAGAGTGAACCCCTGACCTTCCTTGGTCTCCCTTCCATGTCCGTCGGTAGAGCCTGGCAGACTATGGATTCTTTGGAAGCCTGAATGTTACATTCTCCCCTTCCATAAGTTCACTCTTTCTGGATGGAAGGTCGTATGGTAATGCCGCCTTATAACCTTACATCCATACTGTTTCTCTGTCTATTGTGTTGCACCCCTAACCCGGCTGCCGGCTTAACAGCCGACAGCCGGGCAGGTGAAGGTTGTCTGGTTCTTGGCTTCTGTCGGCGGGCACGGTTTTTATTACCTTTTCCTGCCGGCAGGGGAAACACAGCCCGAATCTGCTGGCTACTACGATAGCGGCCGGCAGCCGGGTTTTAGTGTTTTCAGCCGTCGGCTGGCAATGATTGCCGGCCGGCACACAGTCGCGAATCAGTCGGCTGCAGCCTATTAGTTAAAGATAGTATATCTTTGATCTATAAAGGGGTAGTTGCCGGCCGGCACAATAACATGCGATGTACAGTAGTTGCTATATTCGTAGTGTAGGACACACCGCATTAGTAGAAACTGCTGTACAGAGTTTGTGATAACACTAAAGTTCTTCATCATACTTAATATTATCTTGTACAGCCTTTTGTTGAGACTGTACTTTATATAGAAAGTTAGTTCTTTCTGTATTCTTTCAATCCCGTATATTAAAACTACACATTAAATTTCCGTTTAGGAAATTACATAAGTTATTCTAGCATATAATTAACCTTAGTTTTAATATTTTGGGAGGTTACAGCAATTGACTTAACAGGAAATACAAGTATGTGTCTTTCCTTCTTTCTTTTATAGCTTTTCTGTATAAGCTAATTGTTTCAATATAAGTGAAAAGCCTTTACTTGATACTCATGGATTTTTCTTCTCTTTACAGGAGGACCATCCGAAGTGCGGGAGTGTGTTCTGTAATGTCCGCATTAAGAACTTCTGTGGACATCATTATTGCAGGGGGCACACAGCATGCGCAGCCTCCAGAGGTGTTCTCCGCTATTGGGACTCTCAGGTTTGTACAGTTTGTTCTAACCTGATTACCGAGGCTTTTGACGACCCTAAGTCAACGGAGTCGATGGATGCTGCCAGGGAAACGTTACGATCCTGGGTAAGGGGTTTTCAGAAAAACACCTCAGGTCCCTACCTTCCAAATGAGAAGATGAGGGCCTACCTTTTCCCTAAAGCATCGGCTGATGCAATCATCCCCCAGCCTCAGGTGGAGATACCAATTGCCCTGAATCCGGTAGATTCTGAAGTCTCAGCCGCCCTTCAAGACATCCAAGTGGACGATAGGATGTCGGAGGTGTCGGATTCTACTGAGAAGGACCTTCTAGGAGAAGGTCAGGAGGAGGAGCTTTTTCAGACTCCTCAAGTAGAAGAGCAAGAAATCGACGAAGTGTCGGTTACGTCGGTTCCGGACCCAGAACCGGTTCCTTCTACATCGTCTGCTATCCCAGATGAACTGGGAAGGACTCTTTCTTCCATTGTGGAGATAATCCAACAAAATCCAAAGGAAGAATGATGAGAAAGAAGCTGCAATGAAACTGGAGTTACGTAGACTTGCAGCATCACGTGGGCTCCAGAAGCGGCTCACCGTGAAGGATCTTCCCTTGTGCTCGAATACCAATTCTTGGAGGTATGCCGAACACATGCCAATGACAACCGGGGAGATCGTGATCTTAGAAAAGTTCGGAGCAATTCCCCTGGAAGAAGTGGAATTTTGGCCCAACAAAGATTTTTATCCGGACTGCTATGCCCGTCTTAGGAAGGAGCCAGCCTTAAAGGAGGAGACGGAGCCGGAGGTCATAGTTTTTGACCATAGTAAAGCTCAGACGTTACTAACGAGCTCGATGAAAGAGAGGGGCTTCACTAACTCAAAGGTGCCCGCCTTGAGTAAGAAGCTTCCCTCCTTTGTGGCCTCTCCTACCAGAGCCTTTCCCTCCTTGGAAAAGGGATATAAGGCTGCCTTAAATGCGGTGGAGGCAGGGAAACCATGCCCCTCCTTTGAGGAGTGCAAGCCGTTATATCTGATCTTGCCCTTGGACCAAGAAGACTGGAAGGACGTACACATTACCCTCTCTGTCGGGAAACTGGAAGCTGATATTGCTGAACGCGTTCGGTGAGGCGCTTCCAAAACTGTCGGAGGCTCTCTTGCGTAGAGAGCAAGAGACAAAGGAAAGACTTGCGGCATCGATGTCGTTGCAAACAACACTAGAAACGATGGCAAGTGACCCCAAGAACCAGGACATGTTCATGGTTGTGGCCAAAACCCATCTGGCCACAGTTACGAAGGATTTCTATAGCTTTACTAAAGCTAGGAGAGCCTGTAGAGAGTTCGTGTCCGCCTCGGTTGCGGTGAGGCACGAACCGAGCAAACTGATCTCCTCTCGTATTTGGGGTAAAGACCTCTTTCCCAATGAAGTGGTTAAAGAGGTAGTGGACAAAATGCCTAAGCCATCCTCTCGGCCGGCAAAACCCTACCGACAGCAACATCAACAACAACTTCCTGTGATCGCGGTGCCTCAGACAGTGGCACAACCTCCAACCACGTACCAGTTGGTACCTCAACAAATGGTGACACTCGCCAGTTTTTAACCCAGCCTTCGAAAGGCAGACTTCTTCCTTTCGTTCGAGAGCCAGAGGAACAGCCAGAGGTTCTTCTAAACGCCCTTCAAGAGGAAGGGGATCCAGGGGAGGATGCGGTCAAGGAGGCAAGGCCTCAGGTCCACAACAGCAGAAGTAGATACTTCCAGTAGGAGGGAGATTACAGCTTTTTAGGGATCGCTGAACCTTCGATCCCTGGGCCCACAGCCTAAATAAGAATGGACTAGGTTGGAGCTGGAGCAGTCCTCCACCTCAATTTCCTCAATTCTTCCAACACTCAATCCCCGCTCTGGAAGAATATGTCCAAGAGCTCTTAGTCAAAAGAGTAATCCGGAAGTTTAAGTCCATCAAATTCCAAGGAAGGCTGTTTTGTGTTCCAAAGGAGGACTCAGAACAACTCAGAGTCATTCTGGGCATATGCTGTGTCTATAAACTCTTGCGACACTTATTGGCACGTTCCAATTATTCGTCACCTCTCCCCCTACCTAGGCTTCAAGTTACTTTGATAACTTTACGCCTTCAGAACCATGCCTTTCGGGCTAAACATAGCCCCAAGGATTTTCACAAAGCTCGCAAACGCGGCCATCCATCAGTTACGCCTAAAAGGGTCAAAGTAGTAGCCTACTCGGACGACTGGCTGGTGTGGGCAGCATCCAAGACAGTATGCATGCAAGCTTCTAAGATAGTGATCCAGTTCCTGAAACTTCTGGGATTCAAGATCAACATCAAAAAGTCTCTTCTTTCTCCAGCTCAAAAATTTCGGTGGTTGGGAATCCACTAGAATTTTGAGTCCCATCGGCTTTCCATTCCTAGTAAGAAGAGGAAAGAAATAGCAGGATCTGTCAAGAGACTATTGAAATCCAAACGGATATCAAGACGCGAACAGGAGAGAGTGCTAGGCTCTCTACAGTTTGCTTTGATAACAGATCCAGTGCTAAGAGCACAGCTTAAGAATACAACAGGAGTCTGGAGAAAATATGCATCAAACGCGCGGAGAAATGGCACCTGTCAGCAGTTCACATTCAAGACTTCCGCAATGTGACAGTGGACGCTCTATCTAGGTTTACACCTGTAGAGTCAGAATGGTCCCTTGACGCAGGATCGTTCTCCTTCATCTCGAGTCAAGTCCCAGAGCTACAGATAGACCTCTTTGCGACGAAAGACAACAAGAAAATAGTTCGTTACGTGTCCCCTTACGAGAATCCGTTAGCGGAGGCAGTGGACGCTATGTCTCTGGGCTGGAT
>NC_090750.1:20945592-20953092 GCF_036898095.1 Palaemon carinicauda
ATGTTTTATGTATTGCTGTCTGGGAGATATCTAACTGTCTCAAAATTCGGGTATTAACATTTCCAAGTGTAGCATATATGATATAAAAGCAAACAGTTGAATTTGGAACTAGAGAGCTTTTTGTAGAATGTGAGCCGTAATATATATAATATTGTATGTTTGGATGCATGTCATGAGCCTAGTATAATATTTTTGGTGCATTAACCCTTGGGATCGAGAGAGTCTGTTCAAGATATTGGTGATAACAAGGCCATGGTTTGATTAAAAGTTTTTGAAGAATAGTGTGGATAGGATTTTGTATATTGCTTGGATATTATCTATAAAAGAACAAGATGGGCACAGTTTAATATCCAAGATTTTTTGAATAACCCATATACTCAAGAATTGACAGAAGATAATGTAACTAAATCTAAGTAGCTCTCTATCTCAATGGCATATGGTGGCCATGAAACGACTCGAGCAGGATGATTAAGGACAAAATAGAGAGTCTAGCCTTAGAAGTGTAGATAAATTCGTGAAAGTTGTCGGAAGAAGATATTGTGGCAGCTCATGAACTGTTGGGGGAAGCTGAGGAAGATATTTTAGCAAAGCATGGACTATTTGACCCACAAACTGAAGGCATGAAAGCAGATAGAGATGTTGAGGCTGAGATTTGACGATTTGCACCGGAGGAAATTTTGCTGAAGTTGAAGATCATGGCAGAACGAAAAGAAAGAGAGAGAGAGAAGACGGGAAGAAATGGAAGCCAGACGAAAAGAAGAAGAAAGAGAAGAAAACCGGAGTGCGAAAGAAATGGAAGGAAGACGGGAAGAATGGGAGAAAGAAATGTAAGCAACACGGGGAAGAATGAGAGAAGAAAATGGAAGCAAGATGAGAAGAAGAGAGAGCGATCGCAAGACATGAGAGGGAGGAGGCAAAGAGATTGAACGACATGCACGAGAGTTTGAGTTGTTGAGCGCCCTTGTACAGTTGACAACTCAGAAATGTCCCCTGCTAGACACGAATCAGTGTTTAATGTGTCGGATGATCAGAGGTTAATTCCAAGGTTCACAGAAGAGGCTTCAGAAGAATTCTTTGATCATTTTGAGACTGTCGCAGCAACGATGAAATGGCCAGAAGATGAATGGTCTGTGTTATTGCAGTGTGCTCTCTTTGGGAAAGGCCCTAGTGCTTACTTATCCTTATATCAGGACTAGAGGAAGGAGTATCAAGAAGTGAAGAGGAGCGTGTTGTAAGTGTATCAGATGACCACAGAATAATATAATGAAATATTCCGAAGTTTCAGAAAGGACGAGAAAATTACTTTCCTGATTAACGCTAATAAATTACGACGATGTTTTAAGAGATGGACAGAGGCTGCTAACATGAGGGAAATAGAGGATTTAGAAGAATTGATGATTGGTAAATTACCTATGATAAGCAGCTCTTCTAGGAGAAGGACACTCCAAAATTAAACCATTGTTCTCTAGTCTTAGGCTATTCTCTACCTCAGTCTTCCACTTTCTTTGTTTAGAGTTCTCTTGCTTTAGGGTACACTCGTCATACTATTCTATCTAATTTCTCTTCTTGTTTTGTTAAAGTAAAGTTTTTATAGTTTATGTAGGAAATATTTATTTTGATAATGTTGCTGTTCTTGAATTGTTTTATTTTTCCTTTGGACGACAACGTAAAATTGTTATCAGATTTTATAACCCCATTTGTGTTATATCAATACACCGACATTCCATTTGGTCTAATGAATTCCCCCGCTACTTTTCTACATTTGATGGATAGCCTTCTAGGATTGATAGAAGGAGTAGGCGTAATTCTTGTTGATATTGGGATATATTCATCGACCTGAGAAGAACATCTCCGAATCCTGAAGAAGGTATCTCTAAAGCTATGAGAATCATACCTGACGATAAACCTGGAGAATAGCGAATGTGAAAAAGCAACAGTTTGGTACTTAGGATTTGAAATAAGAAGTGGACTAACTGCCCGAGTAGCCACCAACATAGAGGGAATAAGGAAAACTTCAACCCCACTACGAAAAAGCAATTACAATGCTTTTTACGGATGGTAGGATTCTACCGACATTTTTGACCGAACATTTTGGATTTTCTCGCTCCCTTGACAGATATGACTAGCCACAAGAAAAAATGTGTATGGACCAGCTAGTGTCAGGAATCCTTCAACTCTATAAAGGTCATATTAACTTCGAAACCGATACTGCGAGCACCTGTTTTCAACAAAAAAACTCCATATCCATGTGGATGCGTCAGATAACGAGATTGGAGCTGTCTTATTGCAAGAAGATGAGGAAAAAATTCTTCCCCCTGTTTGTTTCATGTCGTCGAAGCTGAAGAAACATCAGTGAGCCTACAACTAGCTTTAGTCACAGCGATAAACAGGTTCGAGGTCTATGTGAAACGACCACAAAATTAAGAGATTATAGTGTAAACTGATCATAATCCTTCAACATTTGTGAATAAGACGATAAATAAAAATCAATAGTTAACTAGGTGGTCATTATGTTTGGAACTGTATGGTATTCCTGTGATACATATATCAGGATAGATAACATAATTGCAGATTATTTATCTAGGACTTAATTGATAGATTCACGCACGGAATAAATGATATATTTTGGCGGGAGCTATCTTATGACGCTGGTCTAGTGTAGTGTATATGCAGTAGTTTATTCATAATTTTATTCATGTTTCATTTGTACATAGAAGATATAAATAGCCACCCTGTAAAATGAGTTCCCCTTGTGTAGATTCAAGGATATTATGTAATTTATGTAAGACCTTTGTCGTTAATTTCATGGTATTCTTAATACATGTTAGTACATGTTAATTTGTTATTTTCAAGAATTAACTTTTTACTTCTTGTGTTTTTGTTACAAAATCTTACCTAATCTGTTGAGAGTTTTATGTGACCAAATGAAATATGAACAAGACCTTGTGTAATGTATAATTTGGGGGGGGGGGGAGGGTATTGTGTCATGTTTTTGAGAAAATACGAAATTGTTTTGGGTACCATGTGCTTTGGAATTTTCCACAAAACACTAGTTCCAGATCTCATCTTTTTTATTTTTATTTCGAGGACAAAGGGTGGGCAGAGCTAGCTGGAAGAGTTGTCTCGCAGGAGCATTAGTAAGCGTCTGAGAGTGACGTGAAAACCCTGAACTCTCATAATGATATTTTTTTTCTAGTTGATAACTCCGGTGTCGGTATTAGGCCTCCCAACACCAGCTGCTTCCAGAGCGAATGGAACAACCCTGGAAAGGTACGGTGGGTCGTCCGCGACCCCGAGCGTCAAAAAAAAAAGAGGTTTTTCTCACGTGACTCACCCCCGTGACTGAATTTGTGGGTGATCGACCTGCAGTAGGTGTCTCCCCTACACGCTCTAGTAGTGTCCAGATGTGCATTGCTGTAGCTGTGCTCCTTCCCCGATTTCTAAGACGCGTCGGGGTCGAGCGCGACCGAGTTTACCCTTCTAAGGTAATTTGCATAATTATCAAAGTTATTACGTATTATGAAATTGTCGTAGAATGGTGCAACTTGTATAGGTTATCAGTTGTGGAAAGTCTTGGTGGATTGTTTGGCTACCATGTGCATGATTTTTTTTTTAGTTAAAATGTCGTTCATCACCACGAGGACCATTTTACCGCGACTGCCCCTTTTTCATTTTTTTTTCATTTTTTTGCCAAGTCATTTTTCCGTAAGATATTGCCAAATAGTGTCGTAAAACTTTTGCTTTTTTAGTGTTGGAAAGTGTGTCTAGATGATCTGGCTACCCATGCGTGACTTTGTTTTTGTCAGATACGACGTAGTTATTGTGATATTGGGTATTTAACTGCGGTTGCCAATTTCTGTTTTTTTTCAATATTTGTAAAAATTTACTACGTAGTAAGGAATTGCTGTTTATTATTGATTTTTTTTCATGTTTATGTGTTAGAAACTGTGCCTTGATGGTTGGGCTAACACGTGCATGTCTTTTTTTTTATCTGAGATGCCGTATATTAGAATGTTGGGCCTTTTACCGCGAGTGCCCCTTTTTCATTTTTTTTCACTTTTTTGCCAAGTCATTTTCCCGTAAGATATTGCCAAATAGTGTCGTAAAACTTTTGCTTTTTTAGTGTTGGAAAGTGTGTCTAGATGATCTGGCTACCCATGCGTGACTTTGTTTTTGTCAGATACGACGTAGTTATTGGTATATTGGGTATTTAACTGCGGTTGCCAATTTCTGTTTTTTTTTCAATATTTGTAAAAATTTACAACGTAGTAAGGAATTGCCGTATATTATTGATTTTTTTTTCATGTTTATGTGTTAGAAAGTGTGCCTTGATGGTTGGGCTAACACGTGCATGTCTTTTTTTTTTATCTGAGATGCCGTATATTAAAATGTTGGGCATTTTTCCGCGAGTGCCCCTTTTTATTTGATTTGCATTTTTTTGCTTAGTCATGTTACCGTAAGGAATTGGCAAGTAGTGTCGCAAAACTTATATTTTTATAGTGTTGGAAAGTGTTTCTAGATGATCTGGCTACCCATGCCTATTTTTTTTTTTTAGCCAGATATGGCGTATATATAGGTATGTGTTCGATTTTCCTGTGATTGCCATTTTTTCGTTTTTTTCCCATTTCTTTCAAAATTACTACGTACTATGGAACTATCACAGAGTAATGATTCATTTAGATGTTTATTTGTCAGAAAATGTGCCTTGATGGTTTGCCTAGTACGTGGCTGAATTTTTTTTTCTGAAATGCTGTATATTAGAATGTTGGCCATTTTTCCGCGAGTGCCCCTTTTTATTTGTTTTGCATTTTTTTGATTAGTCATGTTACCGTAAGGAATTGGCAAGTAGTGTCGCAAAACTTGTATTTTTATAGTGTTGGAAAGTGTTTCTAGATGATCTGGCTACCCATGCCTATCTTTATTTTTAGCCAGATATGGCGTATATATAGGTATGTGTTCGATTTTCCTGCGATTGCCACTTTTTCGTTTTTTCCCATTCCTTTCAAAATTACTACGTACTAAGGAACTATCACAGAGTAATGATTCCTCTAGATGTTTATTTGTCGGAAAATTTTGTTTACTTCTTTTTTGATTGAATATCATCAAATTTTTTTAGCTAAAATATTATATTGTTTTACATTTTTTTTTCGATTTTATTTCCCTTCAAAAAAATTTTTATGGGTCAGAATTTTAATTTTATAGTCGTAAAATAATCGACAATTATCCAGCATTCCACCATACAATTTTTATGCATATCCAAGAATAATTAGATTAGTAAATAACACCTTGAAATTGACATACCCTTCCTACATTTCAAGTGGCAGATTAGGGAGTCTGAGTCAGTGTGGTTGGCGGCCATTTTGTGGACATATCCGAAGCGTAAGTTGCCCTATCTATATATATATTCTTGTTCCCTATAGAATTTGTGATATTTTGGTATATTTTTACCTGCATAAATATCATATTATATATTAAATATATGTATTTTTCTACGAAATTTCTAAGTACTCAAAAAATTACCTTTAGATATGGCCCCTGATATAAATGTAATTTACAAAATAATGAAGATTTTTTTACATATTTCTATTTTAGGATAACATGTTTATTCCCTAAAAAAAATTAGCCACTTCCTATTTCATTTGGGTACCCCAAAAAATTCATGAAATTTGGACAAATTTTTTTGGCCAAAAAAAGTTACCCTTTTTTTCTCATTTCAGATCTTCACCTCCATGGGTCTGACTTCATCCAAAATACATCAAGATGTGTCCTAAACATTCAAGAATCAATTCCTAAAAGGATTTGTGTATATATGTATAAACTTTTTTTTATGAATTTTTATGTAAGTTTTTTTTCTACTTAATTTTTTAAAATATTCATAATAAATAGTTTTTCTGCAGATGAGCAGTATTTATCTTTACAGTTGTTTTAAGCATTCATTGAAGTTTTTTTTGGCAAAAGAAAAAAGGAGGTTACTGCAAAAACTGATTTTTCAAGAATTTTTTTTGGCGTCTGGGTCGAGCGCGTCCGAGTATACCCTTAAAGGGGTGTCCGAGGAGCGTACCTATCCAGGGTTATGGAAGTAGCTAAGTCTCTTATATAAGGCAACCCCTGGGTTGTAGAGAAAGATAGAGAATCCCAGTATTAGGTTATCACGACCTCCTCCCCCCCTTTTTTTCTAAGCTTAGAGTTTTGTTTTAAAAGAGTTCAGTAGCTTTATTATGCCCTCTTCAAAGAGATTTTGTGCCCCTGCATATATCATGTCTGGTGAGTTAAAACTTTGCTGTAAATGTGGCAGGTGACTAAAATAATCGTGTTATGGTGAGTGTTGGCATCATATCAAGTTTTTGTAAATGATTCTGTAATAACGAGAAAAGATTTTTTATTGTGATCTGGTTATCTATTTTTATGAAATTTAAAACTTAAATATTTGTATTAAGTTTTCATTTCAAGTGAAATCAGTAATTATATCATTTTTATTGTATAATTCATTTAGATTAAATTTTGAAGTCAAGTAATCTCATTGTTTTCAGATCGTAACATTTCTGTCCTGATCTGAGTTTTGTTCAGACTTAATATTTTGAGTGATCTATTTGTTTTATGTAAAATCTTTCAAAGTTTGGTAATTTCTATAGAATGTATTTATTTCTTTAAATGAGTGTATCATTCCAATCACCATCCTTTGTTATTATTATTATTATTATTATTATTATTATTATTATTATTATCATTATTATTATTATTATTATTATTATTATTATTATTATTATTATTATTATTACTTTCTAAGCTACAACCCTAGTTGGAAAAGCAGGATTTTATAAGCCAAAGGGCCCCAACAGGGAAAAATAGCCCGGTGAAGAGAGAAATAAAGGAAAAACAAATTGTTTTAAGAACAGTGAATACATTAAGATAAATATTTCCTTTATGAAACATAAAAAACTTCAATAACACCAGAGGAAGAGAAATCAGACAGAACAGCGTGCTCAAGTATACCCTCAAACAAGAGAACTCTAACCCAAGATAGTGAAAGACCATGGTACAAAAGTTATGTCCGTACCCCAGACTAGAGAACAATGGTTTGATTTTGGAGTTTCCTTCTCCTAGAAGAGCTTCTCACCATAGCTAAAGAGTCTTTTCTACCCATACTAAGAGGAGAGTGGCCAATGATCAATTACAGTGCAGTAGTTAGCCCCTTAGGTGAAGGAAAATTGTTTGGTAGTCTCAGTGTTGTTAGGTGTATGAGGACAGAGGCGGATCTGTAATGAATAGGACAGACTATTCTATGTATGTGTAAGCAAAGTGAAAGTGAACATAAACCATAGAAAAGAATCCAATGTTGTACTGTCTGGCCAGTCAAAGGACACTATAACTCTCTAGTCGTAGTATCTCAACGGGTGGCATGTGCCCTAGCCAACCTACTACCTATAAGTAGTATCCGCTCGTATACTGTTAAAGAATCATAGCAAATAATACTTTTAAAATACTTAAGAATAATTACCC
>NC_090750.1:20958092-20966601 GCF_036898095.1 Palaemon carinicauda
ATAGGGTAGCTTCCTAGGGTATATTACAACTACGGCGATATTCCCAGAGAATTTACCTTAAGGTACCAGAATTCTAACACCTGGAGCGAGTATCCCTCGTGAAAGGGATATCGCGACATATCAGAGGACGTATTCTAGACACGTCACATGGCAATCTACGACCTGAACAGAGATTCGTCTCGTAGGAGGGAGATTGACGAGATACGAATTCGGGAAAGAAAAAGGGGAGCCGCTCCCAAGGCTTCCCTATCCCCCGATTCGTATGCGTGCCTGGCGCCAATCCTGGCGCCATCTGTATTCCTTGTAGCATACACGAGGTGCTACAGATACTGTATGTAGGGAGGGGTCCTACAGCCCTTTCTTAGAAAGGCAAGGGCGGGTCCATCAGGACGACATGGCTATCTCACCCAAAAATAGATTTTTCGCTTTGCTCAAAATCCGTTTTTTGGGCTCAAGCCATGTCGTCCTGATGGAAGTGTACCAGAGCATTACTGTATCTGTGGATTCTCAGAACGTGCCGTACTCCCCGGAGGTATTTATTCCCGGTCGACTAGACCTAGAGACCTAAGATGTTACCGTTATACATCTTTTCAACTAACTATAAACTATGTTAGAGCTTCCTGCCCCCTACAGGGAAGAGTCCTACTAGACTCTGGAAAGTCTCGAAGAGTACATATATCTATGTATGAGTACCAGGCAAGCTAATAGAGTGGTCTCGCCCTATATTAAGTAAAGCATAGTTTGTATAGAACCACTGCGTCAATATATTGACCAGTAATCCGCACAATACTTGTATTGGACAAAGGTTTATATCCGCATAGGAAGATACTAATAAAACCGCCCTCGTCCCTTTATGGGACGGAGTCCTCCCATTAGGGGACTTACATAAACCAATGCAACATAGCTTGCATAACAGAACAATTCTATCAGAATTATCCCAGATAAGATACATAGAATTAAAATGCTCAATTATACCAATAAATTGACACAGGTGAAAGAGACGCAAGGTTCTCAAGAACAAGTTTATTGACAGATAATAAACAGACAGGTTAACAACAAATATATATATTTATATAAAAGAGGGTAACCCAAAACTTTAAGCATAAGTATGATAGTAAACAGAACTTGTTTATCTGAAAGAAAAACCATTAAACACCACTTTAATAAGATACCAAGGTATCAAGTCATAAAAAATCTGTATTACAAATCAATCACATTAGCGTTAGAAACGCTTGGCACACATGTCTGAACTTATGCAAGGTTCACCTTTGAAAGAAGGAACAGTCTATATGGGCACTTGGTGCCCTCATTTAGTTTGTAGTACAGTATGTACCTACACACTCACCCTGGACTTAATCGTCCCAATTAAGACCACTGTTCCTCGCAGAGTTCAACAGTAGGGTTAACTACACGACCCACTGCTACCACAGATCTCTTAAGTTCCTCTACTTGCTTCGCATAGTGGCGAAAGAACACCCTGGAAGACTTCCAGCCCGTGTATGAACGGAGATGTTCAAAATCCATACAATTAAAGAAATTTAGGGATGAGGCAACTTTCCTCGGATCGTGACCTGCGGGTGTACTGTCAGGATTCGCTCTGCGAATAAAATATGTCATTTTCGCTCTGAGTTGATTCAGAGATAAATTTGAGCCTGATGTTTCTCCCCTGAATAGTTGACTACCCTTGAAGTCTGAAGTTCTACGAAGATAGACCTTTAGGCATTCTACTGGACATAGAGATGCATCTTCTTTCAGAGGGCAGATTCTCCAGGGACCCCACCTGTTGGTGGGTAACTCATTCTTGGCGAGAAACGTAGGATCCGGAAACAGGTTCAGCTCCCCCCCATCCAGGAACTGAACACGACCTGCCTCTCTCGAGAGGGCTACGATCTCACTAACCCTGGCCCCGGACGCGAGTGCAAATAGGAAAATAACTTTTTGCGTTAAATCCTTTAACGCACATTCTTCATTGCTCAACAGGGAGGCGAAATGAAGAACTTTGTCTAAAGACCATGAGATGGGCTTTGGAGGTGCTGAAGGTCTGAGCCTAGCGCAGGCTTTCGGAACTTTATTAAAGATCTCGTTACCTAGGTCGATCTGGAAGGCAAATAAAATGGGTCTCATCAAAGCCGATTTACACACTGAAATCGTGTTAGCTGCCAATCCTTGGCCATGGAGGTGGATGAAGAAAGATAAGCAGAAGTCTGTTGAGATCTCCTGCGGATTCTTTGCCTTTACAAAGGCCACCCATTTTCTCCAAGATGACTCATATTGCCTTCTAGTCGATTTGCACTTGTATTCCTCTAGGAAGTCTATGCTGGCTTTCGAAATCCCGAAACGCTTTCTCACCGCTAGGGCGAGAAAATCATGAGCTGCTGGGTCTGGGTTTTCTGTAATGAAGCGCAGACAGTCGACTTCTGGACTCGCTGGGTCAGAACTGGATGTGGTAGCGGCACGAACTTCATCTGTAGTTCCAACGCCAAGGGGAACCACATACTGTTCGCCCACTTGTGGGCCACTATTGCCGCTACCCCCCCTTGAAGGATCTCAGTTTGTTGAGGACCCTCAACAGAAGGTTGTGAGGAGGGAACAGATAAATCCTGGACCATCTGTTCCAGTCGAGGGACATTGCGTCCACTGCTTCCGCTAAGGGGTCCTCGTACGGGGACACATACAGGGGCAACTTCTTGTTGTCTTTCGTCGCAAAGAGGTCTATTTGCAGTTCTGGGACTTGATTCAGAATGAAGGAAAATGATCCTGCGTCTAAGGACCATTCCGACTCTATCGGTGTGAACCTGGATAGAGCGTCCGCTGTCACATTGCGGACTCCTTGAAGGTGAACTGCCGACAGGTACCACTTCTTCTTTTCCGCCAATCGGAAAATGGCTAACATCACTTGGTTGAGAGGTGGTGACCTCGACCCTTGTCGATTCAAGCATCTCACAACCACCTCGCTGTCTGTCACCAATCTTATGTGGATCGAGTGACGCGGGGAGACTTTCTTTAAGGTAAGGAGCACTGCCATAGCTTCTAGAAAGTTTATATGAAAGGTCCTGAATAGCTTGGACCAAGTCCCCTGGACTTTTTTCCGATAAGAGTGACCTCTCCATCCCTCCTTTGAGGCGTCTGAGTGAATCGTCATCGACGGGGGAGGTGGCTGAAGAAGAACAGACTTCTTTAGATGTCTGGCTTGGGACCAAGGTCTGAGAAGAGTACGTAGCCGAGGCGGCACTGGTCTTCTCAGATCTCTTCGCGCGTTTGATGCATACCTTCTCCAAACTCCGGTTGCATCCTTTAGCTGTGCTCTTAGCATTGGGTCTGTCACTGAAGCAAACTGGAGAGAGCCTAGTACCCTCTCCTGTTCGCGTCTTGATATCCTTTCGGAATCTAGAAGTCTCTTGACAGAGCCCGCTATCTCCTTCCTTTTCTTCATTGGGATGGAGAAACTGTGTGACAAAAGGTCCCAGTGGATTCCCAGCCACTGGAACTTTTGGGATGGAGAAAGTCGAGACTTTTTCTTGTTGATCTTGAAGCCTAGGTACTCTAGGAACTGGATCACCTGACTGGAAGTTTGCAAGCATTCGGTCTCGGATGCTGCCCACACCAGCCAGTCGTCCAGGTAGGCTACTACCTGAATTCCCTTTAGGCGTAATTGTTTGAGAGCTGCGCTCGCAAGCTTCGTGAAAATCCTTGGGGCTATGTTTAGCCCGAATGGCATGGCTCTGAAGGCGTACAGTTTCCGTTGTAGCCTGAACCCTAGGTAGGGGGAGAGTCGACGGCTGATTGGAATGTGCCAATAGGCGTCTGACAAGTCTATAGAGACTGAGTATGCCCTCTTGGGCAGTAAGGTCCTTATGTGTTGCAGTGTTAGCATCTTGAATTTGCAATTCACTATGAACTTGTTGAGTGGTGACAAGTCCAGAATGACTCTGAGCTTTTCCGAGTCTTTCTTGGGAACACAAAACAGCCTCCCTTGGAATTTGATGGACTTCACCTTTCGGATCACATTTTTCTCCAACAGTTCTTGAACGTACTCCTCCAAAATGGGGGTGGAGTGTTGGAAAAACCGAAGGCATGGGGGTGGAGTGCTGTACCAGCTCCAACCCAGTCCATTCTTGAGTAGGCTTTGGGCCAAGGGATCGAAGGTCCAGCGATCCCAAAATTTCATCAGTCTCCCTCCTACCGGTATCATTTCACTTGGACTGCCGTCCTGAGGTCTTGCCTCCCTGACCACGACCACCTCTGAATCCCCTTCCCCTTGAGGGGCGCCTAGACGAGCCTCTGGCTGCTCCTCTAGGTTTTGCACGAAAGGAAGAAGACTGTCCTTCGAACGTTGGGGCGAATGTGGTTGACTGACCTGGCACAGCCTGGGGTACCCACTGAAAGGCAGTCGGGGTTTGTGCCACCATCTGGGGCACTGGAGGCAAAGGCAATTGCAGTTGCTGTGTCTGTCTATAAGGCTTGGTTGGCCGAAATGGTAGCCTAGTCTTCATATTCTTCCTCTTTGGTTGAGGACCCTCATCCGGGGAAGATTTTCTTTTGATAGCCAGGCCCCACTTCTGGAGAAGGTTTCTATTCTCCACGGCGGCCTTATCAACAACCTCTTTGACCACATCGGTAGGGAAAAGGTCTTTTCCCCAAATGTTGGAGGAGATTAATTTCCTTGGTTCGTGTCTCACCGAAGCCCCGGCGAACACGATCTCCCTGCAAGCTCTCCTTGCCTTGATGAAGCCATAAAGGTCCTTCGTCACTGTGGCTAGGTGAGACTTAGCCACTACCATGAACATTTCATGGACCTTAGGGTCACTTGCCATTGTCTCAAGAGTGGTCTGATGAGACATTGAGGCAGCCAGTCTTTCTTTGGTCTCGAACTCTCTTCATAAAAGAGATTCGGGCAGCTTGGGGAGGTCCTCGCCGAATTGCCGTCCGGCAATATCAGCCTCCAACTTTCCCACTGAGAATGTCAGATGGACATCCTTCCAGTCTTTGTGGTCCATAGGCAGAGCCAGCGACAAGGGTTTACACTCCTCCAGGGAGGGGCAAGGCTTGCCGGCCTCGACTGCCTTTAGGACAGCCGCGAACCCTTTTTGTAAAAAGGGGAAGGCTCTATCAGGAGAGGACACAAAAGAAGGGAGCTTCTTGCTCATTGCAGCTACCTTCGAATTCGAGAACCCCCTCTCTTTCATCGAGGATGAAAGTAGGGCTTGAGCCTTAGCGTGGTCCATAATAATGACCTCCTTCGGCTCTGTCTCCTCCCTTGAAGCTGGTTCTTTTCTCAGCCGGACATAGCAGTCCGGATATGATGCCTTGCTGGGCCAGAATTCTACCTCCTCTAGGGGAACTGAACCCAGCTTATCCGAAATGACGATCTTACCAGTCATCATTGGCATGTGCTCAGCATACCTCCATGGGTTAGCATCTGAGCATATGGGAAGGTCTTTCACATTGAGCCTTTTCTGGGGCCCATGTGATTCTGCTAGGGACTGCATACGCAGTTCCATTGCAGCCGCCTTCTCCTGATTCTCCTTCTGCATTTGTTGGATCATTCCAACAATCGAAGAGAGGGCCTGTCCCAGTTCTACTGGGAGACCAGCCGATGTTGAGGGGATGGGCTCCGGCATCTGAACCGGAGTAGCCGACACCTCGTCGACCCCATCCTCTACGACATCCGGGGTTTGAACTTCATCCTGACCTTCTGCCAGGAGGTCTTCTTCCAAACCTTCGTCCAGGTCAGACATCCTGTCACACAACTGGATGTCTTGCATCGCATCTGCGACTTCCTCGTCCACCTGGACTTGATCTTGAGGGATCTCCTCTTGAGGCTGGGGAATCACTGCTTCAGCTGATGCCTGGGGAAAAAGATACGCCCTCATCTTCTCACTTGGAAGATAAGGGCCAGAGGTGTTCTTCTTGAAGCCCCTTACCCAAGTACGAAGCTTTTCCCTAGCTATATCCCTTGATTCCGCCGTTCTAGGGGAATCAAAAGCCTCAGTAATCAGGTTAGTGCATACAGTACATACCTGAGGGTCCCAATACTGGAGATCATCCTTGGAGACAGCGAATGCTGCGTGTCTCCTACGACACTCATGTCCGCAGAGGTTCTTTCTGCGGACATTGCAGAAAACATTTCCGCACTTCGGAGGGTCCTCCTGTAAAGAGAAAAAATTTCCATGAATATCAAGTGAACTATGTATCACTGGATATGCATAGTATAGCATAACAATTCATAAAGGAAAGACACACACTTGTGTTTCCCTCACAGCCCATTGTTGCAGCCTTCCAGATAATAAAATCAAAATGGTTTATCTCTACTAGAGTAACCAATGCAAGGTTTCCAGAGGAAACAGGTGGAGCTCACACCTAGGCAATGATTTTAAAATCCTGGATAATAGACGGGGAAGAACTCTGCTTCCTGTCTGAGGGCAACAGCAAAGGGCTGTGCAAGAAAACACAATAGTGTTAGAAGATACAGTGCTGTACCTAAACTTTTACTATAGTTTTCTTCTTACTGTATATGCTATACAGAAGAATACTAGTACAGTATAGGAGGATGTGTGCCGGCCTGCCTTTGCCGGCCGGCACACACCACAATTAGCTTTAAAGTATACTACTTAACAGCTATAGGGCGGCAGCCTTCTGGTTCAAATGCCTGTGCCGGCGGCAGCAGCTGCCGGCCAGCAACAGCCAGTGTTGGCCGGCAATGATTGCCGGCCAGCAACTACACAAGGTAGTACCCCAGCTGCCGGCCACACTCTTGGTGACCGGCAGACAAGGCCTGACATAAGCCGGCCGGCAAAGGTACAAGACCGATGCCAGCCGGCAGCAAAAGAACCAGTAGACTACACCTGCCCGGCTGCCGGCCTCATAGGCCGGCAGCCGGCCTCATAGGCCGGCAGCCGGGACAGGTACAGCACTAGAAGAAAATAGAATGGATGCCGGGATAAGAGTGTACACAACCCCCCAAGCCCGGCAACCGAAAGAGTGCATATAAGGAAGGGGAGAAACTTAATTCAGGCTTCCTTGACCAATGCCGTCCGGCTTTGCCGGCAGGCATGGATGAGGGACCAAGAGAGGTCCGGGCAGCACTCGAAAACATAAGACCCTTGCCGGCCAGCATGTCTGCCGGCCGGCAATGGGCTTAGTCAATTCCACATCCCAACCTATACTAGGTCCAGAAGTAGAATGACGTACAGTACAGTAATACCCCTGCCGGCCAGCTCTGCCGGCCGGCAAGGTACAGTACAGTAATGGCTAGGCCATTACGGAGATAGAGGGGGAAGGGACAAGAGGGTCCTGCCAACCTTGCTTTAGTGACAGATCACCCGCAGCCAAGAACTTTGTCTTAGCCTAAGGGAGATCTAAGGGAAAGGGCCAGCAATACTTGCCAGCTTCCAGAGCACCAAAGCAAGGAAGGCGTTGCTACTCCCAAGGGAAGATTTTATCCTCCCCGAGAACAACAACAGGACTTAGTCTGGTCGATCACAAAAGAAGGAATCATAACTTACAGAAACCTTCGATAGTGACCTAAGGGAGCTAAGCTCCCTTTGTAAGTGTTAGGTCAGCGAGCCAAGACAACACGGTCTCAGACTAAAAACTCTGTTGTTCTGTCCCTCTTTGAACCAGACTTTGCTGGAACAGGAAGGTACAGTAATACCCTAGTATAGTTTTATCGAAAATAAATTCGGAAAAAACCACTTAGGGATAAGCCCAAGGCTTAAACAGAGGGAAAGGGATTGCATACCTTCTCCGAAGAAAAGAAAGCAACCGGGGAGTATAATAAAGTATACTAAGGCTCCATAAGCAATTAGCCTAGGCACCAAGAGAATCGATTACCTAATTCACCGAAACTCTCACGTATACAATCTTGGAAATATTCCACACAGTCTAAAATGTATAAAATATAGCCTAAAGCTTCAATAAAATTTTTAATTACACTCGGAAAAACCAAAATCAAGCATTAAGTACTAGGACCAAACGACTAGACTACATGGCCTAGCGTAGGCCAGAATGGCGAATACTTTGCCAAATAATACTAAGCACGAAAGGAAATCCTATGTAAAGCTAAATAGCTAAAATTTATTAAGCAAAACAACCAGGAATGTCACTCTGACTAACTAATTTATACCTAGCGAGTGACAGTGTCCAAGACACCTCTGGTAGGCTACGGCTCTTGTATCAAAGATTAACCCTATTAATATCTCAAAATTTTACCAAGAGCCTACATTTATACATAACAGACACTATACTCAACTTATCCGAGGTCAACGAAGACGAAGAAGCCATGAAAAGTTGAATAAATCCAAGATTTGCGAGAAAAACAGGAAAAAACACCGAGTTGTTAAGCTACGCAAAAAGGAATGCAGATGGCGCCAGGATTGGCGCCAGGCACGCATACGAATCGGGGGATAGGGAAGCCTTGGGAGCGGCTCCCCTTTTTCTTTCCCCGAATTCGTATCTCGTCAATCTCCCTCCTACGAGACGAATCTCTGTTCAGGTGGTAGATTGCCAT
>NC_090750.1:20967101-20969601 GCF_036898095.1 Palaemon carinicauda
GAGGTTATGTTTTATCCTTTGTTTGTGTGTTTGTTAGTGAACACCTTCTGACCGACAATAAGGATTGTAGGGTTATGAAACTTGCAGGGATTAACTGTCATGTAAAAAGCTGAAAATTATTAGATTTTGGAAGGTCAAAGGTCAAGGTCACGGACGAGCAAAACGTCCATATCACGTAATCTGCTATAAGTTTTGACATCCTTGTCATAGAGACTTCAAACGTGCTTCATATTTGAGTGTATGAAAATCCACGCCAATTAATACATTTTAAGGTCAAAGGTCAAGGTCAAGATCAAGGTCGAGCAAAGGGTAGAGAAATAAGCTGCTGCGGCAAATGTCTGCGCTCTACTGAGTGTCCCTCTACTTCTTAAGTTCTGTAATTGTGCGTGATTTATTTTGATGCTATTATGCATGTTTCACAAGATTTTTTATACTTGTGACCATCCTTTACATTCAGATCTTCCTGGACAGTTCCATTCTGTTCCTAATACTAGGCATGCAGTTACTTCTAATAGTCAGGCCTTCTCCATCATTAGACTCAATACCTCACAGTATTCTAGAAGATTTATTCCAGCTGTGACCAAGTTGTGGAATGATCTTCCTAATCGGGTAGTTGAATAGTAGAACTTCAAAAGTTCAAACTTGCAGCAATTGTTTTTATGTTAAACAGGCTGACATAAGTCTTTTTATAGCTTATATATGACATATTTGTTTTTATGTTGTTACTGTTTTTAAAATATTTTATTGTTAATTTGTTCTAATATCGTTTATTTATTTCCTTATTTCCTTTCCTCACTGGGGTATTTTTCCCTTGGGATTATAGCATCTTGCTTTTCCAACTAAGGTTGTAGCTTGGCTAATAATAATAATAATAATAATAATAATAATAATAATAATAATAATAATGTTTTTATAGCTTTACTTTAAATTTATCGAGCATTGTAAAGGGGTTCGTTACTGCTGAGGTTTTCATAGAATCAAAAGCTATCTCCTAGTGACCTATAAATGCCATATATGTGGTTTGTTATACTTTGTTGATATTTCCCATTAGCTGGTTAATTACAAGAATATGGTCAGTTGTCGAATACCCACTTTTAAAACCTGCTGTCTTGGCTGATCAAAGTCTAGCTGTCTTTCTATTCTGCCTAATATGATCTTTGTAATTATCCCATATATTACGTAGAGTAAACTTATTTGGCGGTAATTTTTTAGTTTTTTTTATGTCTCCTTTTTTATGAATTAGTATAATGATAAAGTTTTCTATGCTGTAGGTGTTGAGCATTCTTGCAGAAATTTGGTGAAGAGTTCAGCCAGTTTTACTACTATGAAATCTCCTCCATCTATTATTTAATTAATTATTAGGCTATCTTCTCCTGCTTTGCCTCTTTTCCTGGCTTTTAATGCTTTCTTTATTTCGCCCACAGTTACATTTGGTACCGGCTCAGATGTTTCATTATTTCTATCGTTGAATTTATTTCTTGTTTTAGTATTATATAGCATTATGTAGAAATCCTCTGAAATTTTTATCACACCATCTCTATTGTGGTTAATATTTCCATTTTCATCCTTTAAAGCAAACATTAGTTGGCGCCCTATTCCAAGTCTTCTTTTCATCAGTTTGGTACTTCTTCCTTTCTTTAGTATTTCCACCATTTCGGTCTGATTGCGTCCATGAATATCTTGGGGGTTTCTTTTGTTTATTGTTTTGGAGAGTTCTACTAATGCCATTTCATCTCTTTGATTTTACCTCATTTTCAATATTTTCTCTATTAGATTTTTGGTCTTTTTCTCTTGTGGTGATTCCTATATAAATTTTGTTAGATTACTGTCCATTTCTTCTTTACTTGCGTCTAATTCATCATGTAGCTGGGAGTACGTATTTAATATCGCTAAACTAAAGTCATCATATTTTTCTCTTTTTACAGGAGTGTTTATTTTTTTTTCTTAAATCAATTTTTGTGTCTCTTTCCTTAGATCTAAACAAATGTTATTTCTTACCATTCTATGACGGCTTGATTTTAACTTGCTTAACACTGTTACATCCTTAACTAAATTGACTTTTTCACTGACAAAAATATCTATTTCAATAATTATCATTCCCTTTGGGCTTCACCATGTCAATTTTCTGCGTTCCTATATATATATATATATATATATATATATATATATATATATATATATATATATATATATATATATATAATATATATATATATATATATATATATATATATATATATATATATATATGTGTGTATATATATATATATATAAATATATATATATATATATATATATATATATATATATATATATATATGTATGTGTATATATATATATATATATATATATATATATATATATATATATATATATATATATTCTTACGAAGATGGTCTAGTATCGAGTAAATACAATAGTTTATTCATGATTTTATTTTATATTTCATTTGTGCATTGAAGAGATGATAGCCAGCTCTTAAAATGAGCTCCTCTCTTGT
>NC_090750.1:20982101-20991819 GCF_036898095.1 Palaemon carinicauda
ATGAGAAGAGAAGGGCAACACATGGCAAGAGAAGTGATGGACGTGGAGGTGGATGGAACACGAAGGAGAGGAAGACCTAAGACCAGGTGGAGAGATTGCATTAGAGATGATATGAGGGAGAAGGGAGTATGGGAGGAAATGACACAGGACAGAGGGAGATGGAAGAGACTCATTAGAAACGGCGACCCCGAATAGGGATAAAGCTGGGAAGAAGAAGAAGATATATGTATAGCATATATGTGTGTGTATATGTATATGTATCCAGACTCTTGATATTTATTATATAGGTGACGTGTCTGTATATATATATATATATATATATATATATATATATATATATATATATATATATATATATATATGTATATATATATATATATATATATATATATATATATATATATATATATATATATATATATATATAAATAAATATAAATTATATATATGTATATATAAGAGAGAGAGAGAGAGAGAGAGAGAGAGAGAGAGAGAGAGAGAGAGAGAGAGAGAGAGAGAGAGAGATATGATCAAGAATGTATTCATGTTTTTATGTACGCTTGCGAACCTCACCATTAGGAGATAGCTGTTATTGAAACACTTCACTTACACGCGACTGAAATAGTCATCTATGGTGTGTGCACTCTGTGCCATAAATGGGTGCAGCAGTGCTTAAAAATGCCCCTCTGGATTAAGCTTACCATGAATATTGGATGGTTTTCCCCAAGGGCTCTAGAAAAGTTTCTACTTGCAGTGGATGGAGTTAAACAATATTCCTGAATAACAACTACGCCTCTAAGATAATTGGTATTTTCAAATTTTACTTACGTAAATGCTGGTCTTTGGATACTCATTAAACTAGACACACACACAAACACACACACATTCAAAGACACAAACATAATTGCTATATATATATATATATATATATATATATATATATATATATATATATATATATATATATATATGTGTGTGTGTGTGTGTGTGTGTGTGTGCATATATATATATTTATATATATATATATATATATATATATATATATATATATATATATGTATGTATACACACACACACACACACACACATATATATATATATATATAAATATGTTTTGTGTTGTCAATGGTACCAGTAGATTGGGTTTGTGCATGTATTGTACCACTATATAAGGGTAAGGGAGATGTGCATGAGTGTTGTAATTCAAGAGGTATTAGTTTGTTGAGTGTAGTTGGAAAAGTGTATGGTAGAGTACTGATTAATAGGATTAAGGATAAAACAGAGAATGCAATCTTGGAAGTACAGGGTGGTTTTAGAAGAGGTAGGGGTTGTATGAATCAGATTTTTACAGTTAGGCAGATATGCGAGAAATATTTAGCAAAAGGTAAGGAGGTGTATGTTGCGTTTATGGATCTGGAGAAAGCATATGATAGAGTTGATAGGGAAGCAATGTGGGATGTGATGAGGTTATATGGAGTTGGTGGAAGGTTGTTGCAAGCAGTGAAAAGTTTATACAAAGGTAGTAAAGCATGTGTTAGAATAGGAAATGAAGTGAGTGATTGGTTTCCGGTGAGAGTGGGGCTGAGACAGGGATGTGTGATGTCGCCGTGGTTGTTTAACTTGTATGTTGATGGAGTGGTGAGAGAGGTGAATGCTCGAGTGCTTGGACGAGGATTAAAACTGGTAGGCGAGAATGACCATGAATGGGAGGTAAATCAGTTGCTGTTTGCGGATGATACTGTACTGGTAGCAGACACAGAAGAGAAGCTTGACCGACTAGTGACAGAATTTGGAAGGGTGTGTGAGAGAAGGAAGTTGAGAGTTAATGTGGGTAAGAGTAAGGTTATGAGATGTACGAGAAGGGAAGGTGGTGCAAGGTTGAATGTCATGTTGAATGGAGAGTTACTTGAGGAGGTGGATCAGTTTAAGTACTTGGGGTCTGTTGTTGCAGCAAATGGTGGAGTGGAAGCAGATGTACGTCAGAGAGTGAATGAAGGTTGCAAAGTTTTGGGGGCAGTTAAGGGAGTAGTAAAAAATAGAGGGTTGGGCATGAATGTAAAGAGAGTTCTATATGAGAAAGTGATTGTACCAACTGTGATGTATGGATCGGAGTCGTGGGGAATGAAAGTGATGGAGAGACAGAAATTGAATGTGTTTGAGATGAAGTGTCTGAGAAGTATGGCTGGTGTATCTCGAGTAGATAGGGTTAGGAACGAAGTGGTGAGAGAGAGAACGGGTGTAAGAAATGAGTTAGCGGCTAGAGTGGATATGAATGTGTTGAGGTGGTTTGGCCATGTTGAGAGAATGGAAAATGGTTGTCTGCTAAAGAAGGTGATGAATGCAAGAGTTGAGGGGAGAAGTACAAGAGGAAGGCCGAGGTTTGGGTGGATGGATGGTGTGAAGAAAGCTCTGGGTGATAGGAGGATAGATGTGAGAGAGGCAAGAGAGCGTGCTAGAAATAGGAATGAATGGCGAGCGATTGTGACGCAGTTCCAGTAGGCCCTGCTGCTTCCTCCGGGGCCTTAGATGACCGCGGAGGTAGCAGCAGTAGGGGAGTCAGCATTATGAAGCTTCATCTGTGGTGGAAATGTGGGAGGTTGGGCTGTGGCACCCTAGCAGTACCAGCTGAACTCGGTTGAGTCCCTGATTAGGCTGAAGGAACATAGAGAGTAGAGGTCCCCTTTTTGTTTTGTTTCATTGTTGGTGTCGGCTACCCCCCAAAATTGGGGGAAGTGCCTTGGTATATAGATATATATATATATATATATATATATATATATATATATATATATATATATATATATATATATATATATATATATATATATATATATAATCACACTCCAAATTCTACTCTTCTCTAATCTTATCTCGTCTTTCACACTCCCATATCGAAAGGTTTATTAGGTTATTTTATCTTCAAGGATTAAGGAAAACGAAGGCATTTGTCAGTTCTATATCTGTAGCTGTTGGTATCGAAGATGCATTTAATACAGTTTATAGTACGACACGCCATGCTCTGATATCCAGATATTTTCTTTCAGAACTCTATAACTGTCATTGTATGGCAAGAACTATGGTTACCGGTTTTTATCATCTCATATTTGTTAAGTCATTGACTCATTGATATTGATTAACATGAAGAATTTGACAGATTCTGGCATACAGCTATGTTGGCCAAATTATCTACTCGTGGTAGTAGGTGTGCCAGGGCACCAGCCACCCGTTGAGATACTACCGCTGGAGAGTTATGGGGTCTTTTGACTGACCAGAAAGTACTACATTGGATCCTTCTCTCTAGTTACGGTTCATTTTTCCCTCTTGCCTACTCACACACACACACATACTCCGAATAGTCTGGCATATTCTTTACATATCCTTTTCTGTACTCATACACCTGACACTGTAATTGTTCAGTGGCCTCTTTCCTCTTGGTAAGGGTAGAAGGGACTCTTTAGCTATGGTAAGCAGCTCGTCTAGGAGGACACTCCAAAATCAAACCATTGTTCTCTAGTCTTGGGTAGTGCCATAGCCTCTGTACCATGGTCTTCCACTGCTTTGGGTTCGAGTTCTCTTGCTTGAGGGTACACTCGGGCTCACTATTCTATCTTATTTTTCTTCCTCTTGTTTTGTTAAAGGGTTTATAGTTTATAAAGGAGATATTCATTTTAATGTTGTTACTCTTCTTAGAAATTTAATTTTCCCTGTTTCCTTTCCTCACTGGGCTATTTTCCCTGTTGGAGCCCTTCAGCTTATAGCATCCTGCTTTTCCAACTAGGGTTGTAGCTTAGCAATTAATAATAATAATGATAACAATAATGGGTTTACTCTTTCCTGGAGTGAACTCATTTAACAATATTTACCTATCTGCTCAAAATTTATTGTTGAAGGTGAAAAATTATTTGCTCCTTTCAATATCTAGAGGTGTTCCTCATAGTCTCTCTCTCTCTCTCTCTCTCTCTCTCTCTCTCTCTCTCTCTCTCTCTCTCTCTCTTCTACAGCATACCATTTTTCCTAGTTAAAATTTTTATGATAATTCATCCTGCCACAAGACTTCTTCATTTCCCTTCCAACCATCTTCAATCACGGATTCCTCTCATTCCATATTTTAACTCATGTCTTTTGAGATTATGTAAAAGGGATTCCATTGTCTTATTCCGTGTCTTCAAGACAGTTTTTGCCTATTTCTGTCTCCTTCCCCATTTGAGTTAATGACCGTATTCTTATTATTATTATTATTATTACTATCCAAGCTACAACCCTAGTTGGAAAAGCAAGATGCTATAAGCCCAGGGGCTCCAACAGGGAAAAATAGCCCAGTGAGGAAAGGAAATAAGGAAATAAATAAATGAAGAGAACAAATTAACAATAAATCATTCTAAAATAAGTAACAACGTCAAAACAGACATGTCATAGAATAAACTATCAACAACATCAAAAACAAATATGTCATAAATAAACTATAAAAAGACTATGTCCGCCTGGTCAACAAAAAAGCATTTGCTCCAACTTTGAACTTTTGAAGTTCTACTGATTCAACCACCCGATTAGGAAGATCATTCCACAACTTGGTCACAGCTGGAATAAAACTTCTAGAGTACTGCGTAGTATTGAGCCTCGTGATGGAGAAGGCCTGGCTATTAGAATTAACTGCCTGCCTAGTATTACGAAGAGGATAGAATTGTCCAGGGAGATCTGAATGTAAAGGATGGTCAGAGTTGTGAAAAATCTTATGCAACATACATAATGAACTAATTGAACGACGGTGCCAGAGATTAATATCTAGATCAGGAATAAGAAATTTAATAGACCGTAAGTTTCTGTCCAACAAATTAAGATGAGAATCAGCAGCTGAAGACCAGACAGGAGAACAATACTCAAAACAAGGTAGAATGAAAGAATTAAAACACTTCTTCAGAATAGATTGATCACCGAAAATCTTGAAAGACTTTCTCAATAAGCCTATTTTTTGTGAAATTGAAGAAGACACAGACCTTATATGTTTCTCAAAAGTAAATTTACTGTCGAGAATCACACCTAAAATTTTGAAAGAGTCATACATATTTAAAGAAACATTATCAATACTGAGATCCGGATGTTGAGGAACCACCGTCCTTGACCTACTTACAATCATACTTTGAGTTTTGTTAGGATTCAACTTCATACCCCATAATTTGCACCAAGCACTAATTCTAGCTAAATCTCTATTAAGGGCTTCACCAACCCTAGATCTACATTCAGGGGATGGAATTGATGCAAAGAGAGTAGCATCATCTGCATATGCAACAAGCTTGTTTTCTAGGCCAAACCACATGTCATGTGTATATAGTATGAAAAGTAATGGGCCAAGAACACTACCCTGTGGAACACCGGATATCACATTCCTATAATCACTATGGTGCCCATCAACAACAACTCTTTGAGATCTATTACTTAAAAAATCAATAATAATGCTAAGAAACGACCCACCCACTCCCAACTGTTTCAGTTTGAAAACAAGGGCCTCATGATTAACACGGTCAAAGGCAGCACTAAAATCAAGGCCAATCATACGAACTTCCCGACCACAATCAAGGGATTTCTGTACAGCATTGGAGATTGTAAGAAGGGCATCACATGCTCCAAGGCCTTTACGAAAACCAAATTGCAAACTAGGGAGTAGATGATTACCTTCAGCAAACCTATTAAGACGTTTTGCCAGAAGACGTTCAAAAACTTTAGATAATATGGGAGTTATGGAAATTGGGCGGTAATCAGTGGGACTTGAGCTACCACAAACACATTTACATAGAGGAGTAACATTACCAATTCTCCAACTAGTGCTGAAAGCTCCTCTTCTTGCTAACTTGCGCAAAATAACAGATAACTTTGGAGCTAAGAAATCTGCTGTCTTTATAAAAAACAAAGGAAAAATACCATTTGGGTCTACACCTCCATAAGCATCAAGGTCCATCAACAGAGCTTTAATCTCACGAGATCGAAAAGCTAAACTAGTTAGTTTAGCCTCAGGAAAACAGGAATGAGGAAGTTCAAGTTTTTCATTACTCTGTTTACTGTCAAAAACATCAGCCAAAAGGGTTGCCTTTTCCTTTGGACAGTGAGTGACTGAGCCATCTGGTTTAAGTAAAGGAGGAACTGTTGCATCTACACCAAAGAGTTCAGATTTAAGGGTAGACCACCATTTATGTTCCTGAGTTGTACCAGAAAGTGTTTCTTTTATGGTTAAATTGTACTCCTTTTCAGTTGAGGCATAAACTCTCTGAGCAAAAGCTCGAAGCTGAGTATAGTTGTTCCAGGTCAAATCTGATCTGTTACCCTTCCAAAGTTGATAGGCCTCCTGCTTCTCCAAAAAAGCACGTCTACAATCATCATTGAACCACGGTTTGTCCTTCACTCGGTACCTTAGCACACGAGAAGGGATACGCCTATCAATTATGTTGACTAGATTCTCATTCAAAGGGACAACAGGATCTACACTATTATATAATTGTGACCAATTCAAGAACAAAAGATCATGTAAAATCCCATTCCAGTCTGCTTGGGATTTCATATAAATTTTACAAGAATATGATATATCAGGGACAGGCTGCTCAGTCTTCACTAATTATTGATCCTTTGACTTTTTTTTGAAAATATTTGTGTTGAGGCTACTGCGAATTTTTTCTCTTAAGATCACAGTTCAAATTTCTGAACAGTATCCAAATTGTCAGTTTTTTTCTTTTTTTGATTGAATTGCCTTAAATTCCTTTCTTCATTTAACTTATTAAAGCGTAAAGTTTTAATCATTTACCCCATTCTAGCTTCCTAGGTAGGAAGGACTGCCTGATACTAACTTCGATTAAATACTGAACACTTCCCCTGAAATCGCTTTCCCTGTCTTTTCAAACTATTTTGGTTATTATTCCATGGAAAGTTGTTTTCTAATCAACATTTCACCCTTTTGCCCAAAAGGTCTTGCGCTGTCAGTAGAGAGAGAGAGAGAGAGAGAGAGAGAGAGAGAGAGAGAGAGAGAGAGAGAGAGAGAGAGAGAGAGAGAGAGAGAGTCAAAAGGAGTTACAAGGCTTTGAGACATTGAAAAGAATGTCTCAAAGACTTTTCAGTCCATCTGCGTAGACCCCATTTGTTCTTGGACTAATTTGTGCTAAGTTTGAAGAAGTTGTTATAGTATACATTTGTTATTCTTTTTAGAATTTTGAATGTCTCTATTAGCTGTCCGCCCCCTCTTAGTCGTCGAGTTTGTAGATCTAATAAGTTCAACTGTTCCAGTCTCTGTTTTTATCCAAATTGTCTTAGTTTTGGAACTACTGTAGTTTGGTGGCCCTAGCTTGTACTGCTTCCTGTCTATTATTATCTCTCTGAATACTTAGAGCCCAGCATTGAACTACGTATTCTATCTTTGGTCCTCCAAATTATTTGTACAGCTGCAGTACAATGTCTTTGTTTCTGTATTTGAACTGTCTCTGTATGTAACCTATTAGTTTCTGTGCATTTTTTTCAAGTTTTATGCTCTTTTCGGTGAACTTTATATATTAGAAAATAATAAGGCTGAGATCTTCCTCTTGGCCCACACTTTCTATTTAATTACCTAGCAGTGAGTAATCTGCTTGTGGGTTACTACAACCTGTGTGCATAAATTTGCATTTCCCTCAGTTGAAAGGCATTTGCCATTTTCTGGACCATTCTCCCAACTTGATTAGATCCTCTTTTGAGGCTTCCATGTGCTCTGAGTTCACAGCTTTATGCCTGGTTTAGAATCAGTGGCACATATGGCTATTCTACAAGCTGATCCTGACTCTATGTCATTAATGTAAATTGGAAATAGTAATGAGCCAAGGATGGATCCTTGAGGTACTCCGCTTGTAACAGCTGCCCACTCTGAGGCTTCTCCATTGATTGCTATTTTGTTTTCTCTTTGTTAGCCAATCTTCAATCCATTCAGCTGACTCATCAATGATACTTAGTACTCAAATTTTAACCATTAAATTTTTTATGAGGGCCTTTTTCAGAAGCCTTTTGAGTCTGTGTACAGGATGTCGATTCCCCTTCTTTTGTCATATATGCTAAACGTATTTTTAAAAAATGCAACAGATTGGTTAGCTGTGTCTCAGGAGATTGTTTTTCTGTTTGTTCTACTATTGAATTTACTATAATTGATTCGAAAATTTGGCAAGGCACTGAAGTAAGACATACCAGGTTCTTATTTTGGTTCCTTGTTGTAGATTGGAGAAATATTGCCCAGTTTCCATCCTTGTGGTACATTTCTTTCATTGGGTATCTATCAGAACATTTTGTGAAAGTCTGGGTTATTTCTTCTTCTAGTTCTATGATCTCTCTTCGATGAAAATCATCTGGACCTCGTGCCTTAGACTTACTGAGTCAATTATTTTCTTTTTTGACATCTTCCATTGTAAAGGTGATTCTATTTAATGGTGGTAACCCTTCATATTTGATAGCTGCTTCGGGGGTCGCTGATTCTTCCTTAGTGAATATGGTTGTGAAATGTGCTTATGCTTGGCTTTTTCCAAATCATCTGTTATAAGATTGCCCTTATGTTGTTTTTGCAACATGCAACAAATTCTTTTGAATTTTCTTTAATAGATGAAGCCACTCTTTTTTTCTGCATTAATCTTGGTATTTCTAACTTGTTTGTGTACATTCTGCTTAACTTTTTGCGTTAGGAAATTTCACAAATTGAGGGCTGTGAACCCATTTAATCATGTGTCCTGCCTCTGCTTTTTATTGCATTGGTTATTTCTCCGTTGAACCATTTCGGCAATGGAGTTCAATTTAGTAAAATGTTTTCATGCGGTAAACATTTAGCTCTTTTTTTCTTTATATAATTATACTAAGGAGTCCCATTGTGTACCTATTCATTGTTGACAAATTATATTAGCCTCTGTCCTTCTGTGTATAAGTAGAATTTATAGTGCAGTTTACTGCTGCATTGAAGTCTCCCATTAGGACAGCTAACTTATTGTTCACGTCTTGTGACACTTTGAGGAAATTTTCTATCTTTTTCTCTCTTCCTCTCTAGCTTTGCTAGTTTCCCTATTTTACTAGTGTATTAGTTTTACTCTTATCTGCATTATCTAAATTTTCTGCCAATTTTCCACTGCTTATTGTTGGAAGATTAGTTCTTTCTCTACTGTGTTTCTTAAGTAATTGTACAGGTTGGTATTCAGTCGGTTTCCGTTTACTCTCTTGCCTTCTTCACTAAAGTGTATTCCGTCTCATTTGTATATTTTTTCTAGCCGAAGAAAGTGCCCCAAAGATCTATGAATTTAACTTTATTTTTCTGGCATATGGACTTAAGCCTTTTATTTGTCCCTATGGCCTTACTGAGGGTGAAGTAGGTGACATTAAGTCTTGGGAGAATACCTATCAATATTGTATTATTGGTCTTTTTCCTAGTCGTTTAACCCTTTTTTTTCTTGCTCTATAACCAAAGGTTTGTTTGGCCAGTGGCGTCCTTTCTTAGAAAGAGAGAGAGAGAGAGAGAGAGAGAGAGAGAGAGAGAGAGAGAGAGAGAGAGAGAGAGAGAGAGAGACTATGCCTAGATTAAGTATCAATAAGAATGGTGGTAGAAAACTAAAGAAAAAGTAATAAAACCTTTTCTACTTTATGGGCTACATGTAATGTACATTTTCTAGCCTTTTTACTTTTGGGATGCATGTGAAGCTTGCTCCACATTTAACAAGCATAAAACTATGAAGAACTT